>NW_025721402.1:0-75620 GCF_922984935.1 Meles meles
GGATACTAGCCCTTTATCTGATATGTCGTTTGCAAATATCTTCTCCCATTCTGTCAGTTGTCTTTTGGTTTTGTTAACTGTTTCCTTTGCTGTGCAAAAGCTTTTGATCTTGATGAAATCCCAATAGTTCATTTTTGCCCTTGCTTCCCTTGCCTTTGCCGTTGTTCCTAGGAAGATGTTGCTACGGCTGAGGTCGAAGAGGTTGCTGCCTGCATTCTCCTCAAGGATTTGGATGGATTCCTTTCTCACATTGAGGTCCTTCATCCATTTGGAGTCTATTTTCGTGTGTGGTGTAAGGAAGTGGTCCAATTTCATTTTTCTGCATGTGGCTGTCCAATTTTCCCAGCACCATTTATTGAAGAGGCTGTCTTTTTTCCATTGGACATCCTTTCCTGCTTTGTCGAAGATTAGTTGACCATAGAGTTGAGGGTTGATTTCTGGGCTCTCTATTCTGTTCCACTGATCTATGTGTCTGTTTTTGTGCCAGTACCATGCTGTCTTGATGATGACAGCTTTGTAATAGAGCTTGAAGTCTGGAATTGTGATGCCACCAACTTTGCCTTTCTTTTTCAATATTCCTTTGGCTATTCGAGGTCTTTTCTGGTTCCATATAAATTTGAGGATTATTTGTTCCATTTCTTTGAAAAAAATGGACGGTATTTTGATAGGGATTGCATTAAATGTGTAGATTGCTTTAGGTAGCATGGACATTTTCACAATATTTATTCTTCCAATCCAGGAGCATGTAACATTTTTCCATTTCTTTGTGTCTTCCTCAATTTCTTTCATGAGTAGTTTATAATTTTCTGTGTATAGATTTTTAGCCTCTTTGGTTAGGTTTATTCCTAGGTATCTTATAGTTTTGGGTACAATTGTAAATGGGATTGACTCCTTAATTTCTCTTTCTTCTGTCTTGTTGTTGGTGTACAGAAATGCAACTGATTTCTGTGCATTGATTTTATATCCTGACACTTTACTGAATTCCTGTACAAGTTCTAGCAGTTTTGGAGTGGAGTCTTTTGGGTTTTCCACATATAGTATCATATCATCTGCGAACAGTGATAGTTTGACTTCTTCTTTACCAATTTGGATGCCTTTAATTTCTTTTTGTTGTCTGATTGCTGAGGCTAGGACTTCTAGTACTATGTTGAATAGCAGTGGTGATAATGGACATCCCTGCCGTGTTCCTGACCTTAGCGAAAAAGCTTTCAGTTTCTCTCCATTGAGAATGATATTTGCGGTGGGTTTTTCATAGATGGCTTTGATAATATTGAGGTATGTGCCCTCTATCCCTACACTTTGAAGAGTTTTGATCAGGAAGGGATGCTGTACTTTGTCAAATGCTTTTTCAGCATCTATTGAGAGTATCATATGGTTCTTGTTCTTTCTTTTATTAATGTGTTCTATCACATTGATTGATTTGCGGATGTTGAACCAACCCTGCAGCCCTGGAATAAATCCCACTTGATCGTGGTGAATAATCCTTTTAATGTACTGTTGAATCCTACTGGCTAGTATTTTGGCGAGAATTTTTGCGTCTGTGATCATCAAGGATATTGGTCTGTAGTTCTCTTTTTTGGTGGGATCCTTGTCTGGTTTGGGGATCAAGGTGATGCTGGCCTCATAAAATGAGTTTGGAAGTTTTCCTTCCGTTTCTATTTTTTGGAACAGTTTCAGGAGAATAGGAATTAGTTCTTCTTTAAATGTTTGGTAGAATTCCCCTGGGAAGCCATCTGGCCCTGGGCTTTTGTTTGTTTGGAGATTTTTGATGACTGTTTCAATCTCCTTACTGGTTATGGGCCTGTTCAGGTTTTCTATTTCTTCCTGGTTCAGTTGTGGTAGTTTATATGTCTCTAGGAATGCATCCATTTCTTCCAGATTGTCCAATTTGTTGGCGTAGAGTTGCTCATAGTATGTTCTTATAATTGTCTGTATTTCTTTGGTGTTAGTTGTGATCTCTCCTCTTTCATTCATGATTTTATTGATTTGGGTCCTTTCTCTTTTCTTTTTGATGAGTCTGGCCAGGGGTTTATCAATCTTATTGATTCTTTCAAAGAACCAGCTCCTAGTTTCATTGATTTTTTCTATTGTTTTTTTGGTTTCCATTTCATTGATTTCTGCTCTGATCGTTATGATTTCTCTTCTCCTGCTGGGTTTAGGGTTTCTTTCTTGTTCTTTCTCCAGCTCCTTTACGTGTAGGGTTAGGTTGTGTACTTGAGACCTTTCTTGTTTCTTGAGAAAGGCGTGTACCGCTATATATTTTCCTCTCAGGACTGCCTTTGCTGTGTCCCACATATTTTGAACTGTTGTGTTTTCATTATCATTTGTTTCCATGAATATTTTCAATTCTTCTTTAATTTCCTGGTTGACCCATTCATTCTTTAGAAGGATGCTGTTTAGTCTCCATGTATTTGGGTTCTTTCCAGCTTTCCTCTTCTGATTGAGTTCTAGCTTCAGAGCATTGTGGTCTGAAAATATGCAGGGAATGATCCTAATCTTTTTATACCGGTTGAGACCTGATTTGTGACCCAGGATGTGATCTATTCTGGAGAAGGTTCCATGTGCACTAGAGAAGAATGTGTATTCTGTTGCTTTGGGATGAAATATTCTGAATATATCTGTGATGTCCATCTGGTCCAGTGTGTCATTTAAGGCCTTTATTTCCTTGTTGATCTTTTGCTTGGATGATCTGTCCATTTCAGTGAGGGGAGTGTTAATGTCCCCTACTATTATTGTATTATTATTGATGTGTTTCTTTGATTTTGTTATTAATTGGTTGATATAGTTGGCTGCTCCCACGTTAGGGGCATAGATATTTAAAATGGTTAGATCTTCTTGATGAACAGACCCTTTGAGTAGGATATAGTGTCCTTCCTCATCTCTTATTATAGTCTTTGGCTTCAAATCTAATGGATCTGATAGAAGGATTGTCACCCCAGCTTTCTTCTGATGCCCATTAGCATGGTAAATTGTTTTCCACCCCCTCACTTTAAATCTGGAGGTGTCTTCGCGTCTAAAATGGGTTTCTTGCAGGCAACATACTGATGGGTTTTGTTTTTTTATCCATTCTGATACCCTGTGTCTTTTGATTGGGGCATTTAGCCCATTAACATTCAGGGTAACTATTGAGAGATATGAATTTAGTGCCATTATTAGCCTGTAAGGTGACTGTTCCTGTATACTGTCTCTGCACCTTTCTGATCTACTACTTTTAGGCTCTCTCTTTGCTTAGAGGACCCCTTTCAAGATTTCCTGGAGAGCTGGTTTGGTGTTTGCAAATTCTTTCAGTTTTTGTTTGTCCTGGAAGCTTTTTATCTCTCCTTCTATTTTCAATGATAGCCTAGCTGGATAGAGTATTCTTGGCTGCATGTTTTTCTCGTTGAGTGCTCTGAATATATCATGCCAGCTCTTTCTGGCCTGCCAGGTCTCTGTGGATAAGTCTGCCGCCAATCTAATATTTTTACCATTGTATGTTACAGACTTCTTTTCTCGGGCTGCTTTCAGGATTTTCTCTTTGTCACTAAGACTTGTCAATTTTACTATTAGGTGACGGGGTGTGGACCTAT
The DNA here is from genome assembly GCF_922984935.1 of Meles meles. NCBI lineage: Eukaryota > Metazoa > Chordata > Mammalia > Carnivora > Mustelidae > Meles > Meles meles. The sequence goes on from NW_025721402.1 coordinate 3,567, forward strand.
TCTTGTTGACTTTGAGGGGGGTTCTCTGCATCTCCTGGATTTTGATGCTTGTTCCCTTTGCCATATTAGAGAAATTCTCTCCAATGATTCTCTCCAGTAGACCTTCTGCTCCCCTCTCTGTTTCTTCTTCTTCTGGAATCCCAATTATTCTAATGTTGTTTCGTCTTATGGTGTCACTTATCTCTCGAATTCTCCCCTCATGGTCCAGTAGCTGTTTGTCCCTCTTTTGCTCGGCTTCCTTATTCTCTGTCATTTGGTCTTCTATATCACTAATTCTTTCTTCTGCCTCATTTATCCTAGCCGTGAGAGCCTCCATTTTTGATTGCACCTCATTAATAGCTTTTTTGATTTCAACTTGGTTAGATTTTAGTTCTTTAATTTCTCCAGAAAGGGCTTTAATATCTCCAGAGAGGGTTTCTCTAATATCTTCCATGCCTTTTTCGAGCCCGGCTAGAATGTTCAGAATCGTCATTCTGAACTCTTGATCTGACATATTACCAATGTCTGTGTTGATTAGGTCCCTAGCCTTTGGTACTGTCTCTTGTTCTTTTGTTTGTGGTGATTTTTTCCGCCTTGTCATTTTGTCCAGATAAGAGGATGTGAAGGAGCAAATAAACTACTAAAAGGGTGGCAAAGACCCCAGAAAAATGCACTGTAACCAAGTCAGAAGAGACCCCTAATTGTGGGGGGGAGAAAGAGGATAAAAACAGGTTCTGAAAAAAAAAAAAGAAAAAAGAAAAAAAAGAAAAAATTTAAAAAATAAAACATAAAGAAAAAATATAAAAAAGAAAGAAAAAATATATATATTTAGATAAACTAGTCAAAAAACGTTAAAAAAGAAAAGGGTAAAAGTTTTAAAAAATTTAGCAGAAGAAGAAAAAAAAAAAGAAAAAAAATTGAAAAAAGAAAAAAAAAAAATTGAAGTAGCCGCAAGACTAAAGAATCATGGGGAGAAAGCCATGAGTTCCGTGCTTTGCTTTCTCTTCCTCTGGAATTGCGCAGCGGTCTTAGGAAATGAACCTACTTTCCTTGATAGATGAACTTCGTCCTGGCTGGATATTTTGTTGATCTTCTGGGGGAGGGGCCTGTTGTAGTGACTCTCAAGTGTCTTTGCCCGAGGCAGGATTGCACCGCCCTTACCGGCGGCCGTACTAAGTAATCGGCTCGGGTTCGCTTTTGGGAGCTTCTGTTCCCTGAGCGCTTTCCGTAGAGTTCCGGAGGATGGGAATGAAAATGGCAGCCTCCTAGTCTCCGGCCCGGAGGAGCCGAGAGCCTGGGGCCCCACTCCTCAGTGCGCCCCCAGAGGACAGCACCCAATCACTCCCGTATCCCCAGCCTCTAGCCGCGCTCCGAGCTCACCCAGCCCGCGACCAGTTCAAGGTATCCCGAGCTGAGAGTTCAGTCCTCGGCTCCGTCTCTGCAGCCGGCTTCTCCGTTCTAATACCTGCGAGCTCTCCGACTCTCTGACACCCCCGATCCTTCTGTGACCCTGCGGGACCTGGGGCCACGCTGACCCCGCGTGGGCTTCACCCTGGTTTAGCCTCTGGAGCAATGTCCCTCAGTGGAACAGGCTTTTAAAAGTCCTGATTTTGTGCTCCATTCCTCCGCCGCTTGCCAGGAGCCGGCCCCTCCCCCCGTGGTCTATCTTCCCGTCGTTTTAGATTCACTTCTCCGCCAGTCCTACCTTTCAGAAAGTGGTTGATTTTCTGTTTCTAGAGTTGCTGTTCTTCTTCTCTTCGCTCTCCCGTTGGATTTGTATGTGTTTGCAATGTTTAGATAAGCTATCGAGCTGATCTCCTGCTACCTGATGTAGTCTCAGGCTGCTACTTCTCCGCCATCTTGACTCCTCCCTCTTTCATTATGATTTTATCAAGTCACTGCTGGTTTCATAAAATAAGTTAAAAATGAGTCTGTCCTCCTATGGCTTTGGAGACAATCTGGGCAAGATTTGTATTATTTCTTCCTTAAATGTTTAATAGAATTCTTGTGAAGGCTTCTGGGCCTGGAAGTTTTTTTGTGAGTAAATTTTAAATTATAAATTTCATTTCTTTAACAAATACAGGGCTGTCAATGTTTTCTATTTCTTCTGTGTCAACTTGTATTTCAGTTTTGGTTTTCAAGGAATTTAACCATTGCATAAACATGTTCATAATATTTCATTATTAAGCTTTTCATTCTTACAGGATTTTTCACTTCTGATATTGTTAATTTGTCTCCATCGTCTTTCCTATCCTCTACCTCCTCTTCCTTTTCTTTTTTTCTGTTTAATCACCTTTGCAAGGATTTATTGATTTTATTACTCTATTTAAATAATTAACTTAGCTTTATTGATTTTTTTAAGATTTTGCCTTTTAATTTCAATTGATTTCCTACTCACCTACCCTTTCTTTTTATTTGTTTGGGTTTAACTTACTCTTTTGTTGCTAAGAAGCTAATAAATTTTTCTTTTATATTATAGGCATTTAAAGGTAGAAATTTCTTTCAAAGTTCTGCTTTTAATGTAGCACCCAGGGTGCCTGGGTGTCTCAGTTGGTTAAGTGACCTCCTTCAGTTCAGGTGATGATTTCAGGGTTCTGGGATCAAGTCCCACATTGGGCTCCCTGCTCAATGGAGAGCCTGCTTCTTCCTCTCCCTTGGCCGGCCTCTCTGCCTACTTACACTCTCTATCTCTCTGTCAAATAAATAAATAAATTCTAAATGTAGCCATTCTGGAAAACAGTATGGAGGTTCCTCAAAAAGTTAAAAATAGAACTGCCCAGCATTTGCAATACTGGGTATTTACATAAAGGACACAAAAATATTTATTTAAAGGCACACATGCACCATGATGTTTATAGCAGGATTATCAACAATAGCCAAATTATGGAAAGAACGCAAATGTCCATCAACTGATGAATGGATAAAGAAGACGTGGTGTGTGTGTGTGTATGTATATATATATTTATATATATATATATATTATATATATATATATATATATATATCAAGGTATCCCGTATATATATATATATATATATATATATATATATATATATACAACTCAGCCATTAAAAAGAATGAAATCTTGCCATTTGCAAGGATGTGGATGGAGTTACAGTGTATTATGCTGAGCAAAACAAACTAGTCAGAGAAAGACAAATACCATATGATATCACTCGTACGTGGAAGTTAAGAAAAAAAAACAGGTAAACGTAGGGGAAAGAAAAAAAAAACACAGAGGAAAGAAAACCATAAGTCTCTCTCTCTTTTTTTTTTAAGATTTTATTTATTTGACAGACAGAGATCTCAAGTAGGCAGAGAGGCAGGCAGAGAGAGAGGAGGAAACAGGCTCCCCGCTGAGTGAAGAGCCCGATGTGGGGCTCTATCCCAGGACCCTGGGATCATGACCCGAGCCAAAGGTAGAGGCTTAACCCACTGAGCCACCCAGGCGCCCCCATAAGTCTCTTAACTATAGAGAACAAACTGAGGTTTTTCTGGAAGGGTGGTGGATGGGGGATGGGCTAAATGTGATGGGTGTTAAGGAGAGCACTTGTTGTGATCAGTGCTATATGTGGTATATGGTGGTATGTGTAAGTGATGAATCAAAATTCTACTCCTGAAACCAGTATTCACTCTATGTCAACCAACTAGAATTTAAATAAAATCTTGAAACAAGCAAAAATAAATAAATAAAATCAATCTGACCCATATTGACTAGATAAAATTTACACCAATCAGTTCAGATAAAGTGTAGCGTACACAGACATATACCGAAGAAAAAAAAAAGACTTAAGATTACTTGGGGGAATAATTTTACATAGCATAAAATTATGCATATTTTATCCAGTCTTATATTTATACATAGTTCATATGAAGATTTGTAACAAAAAATAAGGGTAATTATATATAATATATAAGCAGTTAATATATATTATTACTTATAAACAAAATTAAATGTAAAAAATTAAAAATAAATGCATCTTACACATTTTGAGATTTTGTGTTGCTATTAACATGCCATTTAAAAAATTTTCTTATTTTACTCATGATTTCTTCAGTTCATGGTTATTTTGGAGTGTGTTACTTACTTTGCAAATATTTGGGGGCTTTCTAATATTTTAGTGTCAATGATTTCAAATTGAATTCTGTCCTGGTCATAGAACATATACTGTACTATTTTAATTATTTAATTTTTAAGATTTAACTATGTGGTTTAGGATATGGTTTATCTAGGTGAATATTCCACATGAACATACAAAAAGATTCATATTCTGCCATTGTTGGGAATAATGTTCTATGGATTACAATTATATAAAATTTGTTGAGTATATTTTTCAGATCTTCATTCTTACTGTGTTCTCATCTACTTGTCCTAATATTTGTTTATCCTTTCAATTCTGCCAACTCTTGCTTCATATAGTTTAAGGCTCTGTTATTATTAGGTACACAATTAATATTGTTGTATCTTCTTGATGAATTGACTCTTTCATTATGCAGTGTTCCACTTAATCTCTTGTAATGATCTTTGTAGTGATACCTAATATGTCTGACATTGATACAGCCCCCAAAACCTTCTTGTCACTAGTATTTACATGAAATATGTTTTCTCCATCTTTTTAACTTGTGTCTTTATATATAAGGTGATCACTTATAAGCAGCATATGATTTTTTAATACTAATCATATGTGTCTTTTAAGTTTTTAATATTTATATGGGATATGATTATTGATTCTTAAGTTTTAAACTATTGGTTCTTAATTATAATATTTTAAATTGTGCTTAAGACTACTATTATGATGTTTCTTTTCTAGACCTTCTAGTTTGTTCTTTCTTTTTCTTTTCTTTTACTTCTTTGGATCAACTTTTTGTTAATCAGTTTTATCACCCCAGTGGTTAAAGTCTTTAGTTATATCTCATTGTCTTAATATTTTAATGGAGGCTTTTATGATAACACTATGTATCCTTTACTCATAAAAATCTAACTTTGATATTATGCCACTCAAAAAATAGGGTGTGAAAAACGTGCTATACTACAATTCAACTACCTCCTTCCTGTCTTTTGTGCTGTTGCTGCCATAGATAGTATTTGTACATCGATCATATAACCAACGCCCCATTATCATAATTATTTTTGCTTTAAGAAATTGCCTTAGTTTTAAACTTTAGGTTTAATTTTTTAAAAAGTATTTACACATACATTTTCCATTTCTATCACTCTATTCCTTCTACATATCCAACTTTCAGGATCTAAAGAATCCTTTACCTTGAAGAACCTCCTTTGATACGTCTGTAATGGTCTTTTACTGATGAGTCTCAACTTCTGATTATCTGAAAACATGCCTTCAAACTTCAGCTATGCACATAATTATCATCAGAACAACTTGATTTTCATCAAATACTTTAGAAATGTCACTCCATTTTCTTCTGGCTTTCATTTTGTTTCTGATGAGAAATCAGACATAATTTGTATCCTGGCTCCCCTGCACTAATGTGTTCTTATTCTCTTGCTGATTTTAATATTTTCTCTCTGTTTTGGATTTTAGCAGATTGATAATTATGTACCTGTGTACGTGTGTGTGTGTGTGTGTGTGTGTGTGTGTGTGTGTGTGATATGTGGTATGGAAGTTCATTCTATGAGAAGTATTCAATGAACTTCTGGGAACTACAGTTTCGTTATTTTAATTAAATTTAGAAAAATTGGGGGGCAACTGGGTGGCTCAGCTAATTGACTGTTCAACTTGATCTTAGCTCAGATTATGAGCTCAGGATCATAGGATCGAGCACTGTATCATTGGGCTCCACACTCAGAGGGGAGACTGCTTGAGATTCTCTCTCTCCCTCTCCCTCTGATCTTGCCCCCATCTTTCTAACATAAAAACAAATAAATCGTTAGAAATTTAGAATACTTTTAACCACTATTCATTGAAATATTCTTTTTTAATATGTTTTATTTATTTATTTATTTGACAGACAGAGATCACAAATAGGCAGAAAGGCAGGCAGAGAGAGAGGGAAGCACGCTCCCTGCTGAGCAGAGAGCCAGAAGGCAGAGGCTTTAACCCACTGAGCCACCCAGGCACCCCTGAAATATTCTTTATAAGACTTTTTTTCTGGAACCCAATTGTTTGTGGGTCTGCTCTTACTCACTACTTTTTCTTTTGGTTATGAGTCATATTTTCCCACTTTCTTGAATGTTTCATATGTTTTATTTGATTTCCAGGCATTGTGTTTAAAGGAACGGAGGATAAAGTCTGATTATTTTTTACCTTTTTTTCTAGGTAATTTAAGCCTTTTTCTCTGTTTGGCAATTAGAACAAATGGATAAGGATTTAGATTTTTTCAAATTTGGGTTGAGCTGGCACTGAGCCATATAGCATCAGTTAGATTGAGTTCACCTTTGGTTAACCCATTCTGCACTTTCCTATTCCACTGTTGTTAAGGCCTGACCACTTCGTTCCTGACAGCATTTGTACTAGATGGATGGGGTGGACCAAGCAGCTTTGGCCTATGTTTAGATTCAATATCCCACTGGTTCTGTTTCTCTAGAGAACTCTAATACAATGGCAAAAGCGATTGTTTTGCAGATGTAATCAAGTTTATAGTCAGTGGACTTTGGCTAGTCAAAAGGGAAATCCATTTAGGTAAGCCTGACCTAACTACATGAGCCCTTTAAAAGCAGAGTTTTCTCTAGTGAGCAGTGAAGGAGAAAGTCAGATTTCTGGCATGAGAAGGAGGTGAAACAAGGTTCTTGGCTTGAAGATAGCAGGGGCCTCATAGAAAGGACCTGAGAGCAGCCTCTAGAGGCTGTGAATAGTTCCCAGCTGACAACCAGCAAGGACATGAGGACTTCAGTCCAGTAACTGCAGGAAATGTAATTCTGCCAACAAGAATAAGCTTGGAAACAGATTCTCCCCTGTAGCCTCAGAACAAGAACTCAGCTCTGCCAGCATCTTGATTTGGACCTTATGAGACTCGGGGCAGAAAATTCAGCCTTGCTGTCCTGGGGTTCTCATGTAAAAGACTGTGAGCTAATGAATGCATGTTGTTTTAAGCCGCTAAGTGTGTGACAATTTGTTATACAGCAACAGAAAACTAATATACCCAAAACATAAAAATCAACTACACTACCAAGGATAAAAGTGGTTTGGGTAACGGCTACCTGGTTGATCTGAATACATACAGCACTACAAATTGCACATTTCAAAAACTACTAATCTCTCTGGTTTACTATTCAAAAGTCACTTGATGGGATGATCCAAAAAGTATCATGACCACATGGTGTTTAAAAAGTGCTTCTCACAAATCTCTACATATCTTTTTTTTTTAATTCTCACACCTATACATATAAATTTATAATCAGTGGCATAAATTGTCAAGAATCTAGAGTGACACTGGCTGTCTAAGGGGTATTGAAGCCAAAGTAGCAGGATTTACCCCTCAGTAACTGACAAGGCAAAAAGTAAACTTGCTGGTATATGAGGTAACTTGTTAGAAGTTCACTCACAAAAACTGAATCTCTTTTAAAGATTTAAAGAATCTGGTTCTTAGGGACAAAATCGACCTCTGCTAGTACATATATATTCTGCACAGGTGTCAGAGTATTAGAAACTCAACATCCATCTTCACTTGTTTTGAACAACCTCCTGGTTTTACCTAAATTTTCTTACAAGAAGATCCTTAGTGAAAACCCAGGAGCACAGTCTTTTTTTTTTTTTCTTTTTAACATTTTGAAAGCATGTTTCCTTTTCAACATCAAGTTCTAGCTGTAAAGGGTGATCTGAAAAAAACAAATGCCCTCCTCAGAGCCTTGTTCACAAAAGTGTTTACCTAACTCTTCTCAACCTGCCACTAAAAAGCCTGGTGATTATGGATGGGGTACAAGAGCAAAGATTTTGGAGTCCACAAGATGTAAGTATAAATGCCAACTTTACCAATTATCAGCTGAATATATAACACCTCTGCATCTCAGTTTTCTTATTTAAGAAGAAATTCTTTTTAGAACCCAGATGAGGATTAAAGTCAGTTCACTGTTCTGATCGAATTCATTGAACCTTTTATTAGTATTTTTATCTGAAATCAAATTGTTTTGCTCTCGCCAGCTCATTCCAAGTTTCACCAAAAAACTCTTCAATTGCACTTACAAAAATGTTTTCTTTGGCTGTTGTTTATTCAGAACCTGTTGCTTTTGTCAGTAGTTCCTTTTATTCATTATCAAAGAATGAATAATAAAGTCCCCAGTATGAGTTAAGGACACTTTCTCTAATGAAGACCTGGTAGCTTAAAGTAAATTTGAAAAAGTATTTTAAACTTAATCCTCTAGTGTGACAGGGATATTTAGCATTTGGAGTAAAGGTTTTATTGGTCCAGGTCAGAGGTACCATAATATATTAACAACTTTTTCTGTATTTCAGGTGCTGTAACCACTTTCTACCAAATTCTGTTCAATGGTAATCACTGTTATAATGATATGGTAGTATTAATTTTCCAGACTTTATGATGTCCAGCAACTGTCCTTTTTGCACATGAAAACCATACTCACCAAGCTCTACTTTATGAGTCTGAAGTAGGCCATTCAATATTCTATAAATTCAAGGCAAGACCTTATTATTTATTCCAAATGTGACAGCATAGCTTTAGAGGTGGGCAGCCTCCACACAAGTCATCTGCTGATTCCCAAGAGTATGCATATCAGAAGCCAGCAAACTCCAAATTTGCCCTGAGTGCCAGCTGCATGAGAACTTCTCAGTTCTCAGATAGAAGGGTAGAGAAATTCCCTTCCATAATTATGGTCATGTGTATTCCAAGTGCATATATTCCATAATTATGGGCATGTGTATTCCAAGTGCATACCTGCATTAGTATGACTGAGCATTCTGGGATAATAAGTTAATGCTATCAAAATTCATTACATATTCCTAATATGCATAGCAATGCTTCTTAGTTTTACTATGTTAGGTCCCAAGCTCCAAGTCTGTGCTGACAAACTCCAGTGAGAATGGAAAGAGGTCTAGCCAGGAATGCCAGTAGATGTCCTAATAAGGCTTTGCAACATTTTGGGAAAGATGCTTTTGGTGATTGTACATACTGATAATTCAACATTAATATCAGGCAATCTTAATTTTCAATAAAAAAAAACTTTTCTGTTTTGGATGTAGACTTCTAAGTTATTTGTAAGACTATAAGGACAATTAACGCTAAAGGAAGAGCTAATTGCTGAGGGCCTACTTTGGCTTCAGACCTATTTTATTTGTCTGCAATTTAAACTTGAAAGACGTTAAGTAGCACTTGCACTGGCGGAGGCCTATTGCTTTCTTTTCTTTTTTTTTTTTAATTTATTTATTTTTATTTGTTTATTTACAGCATAACAGTGTTCATTGTTTTGGCATCACACCCAGTGCTCCATGCAGTACGTGCCCTCCTCATTACCCACCACCTGGTCCCTCAACCTCCCAACCCCCCCACCCCCCCGCCGCCCCTTCATAACCCTCTAGTTGTTTTTCAGAGTCCATAGTCTCTCATGGTTCATCTCCCCTTCCAGTTTCCCTCAACTCCCTCTCCTCTCCATCTCCCCATGTCCTCCATGTTATTTGTTATGCTTTCTTTTCTTTCTTTCTTTCTTTCTTTCTTTTTTTTTTTTAAAGATTTCATGTATTTATTTATTTGAGAGAAACAGGTAACAACAGAAATAGTGAGAGAGCACAAGAGGGAGGAGGGGGAGAAGCAGGCCTCCCGCTGAGCAGGAAGCCCAATGTGGGGCTTGATCCCACATGACCTGAGCCGAAGGTAGACGCTTAATTGACTGAGTCACCCAGGAGCCCCTGGCCTATTGCTTTTATACAGGATTTATTCACTTACATTCATTACTTTTATATTCATTACATTTTCTGACTGGTCCCTGAAGACAGTAGAGCTTGCTGCTCAGGTTCTAAATGAAGATCTCCTTGACAGGCCAAATATTTTCATCAGAGACAGACCAGGCAAGTGAAGGGGGCTCTGGATCTTTTGGGTACTTGTTCGTCAGACTCTGAAAAAACACAAGTGCAGGATCTTTTCAACATGGGAGGCTACCGCATAATGGGAAGTGTCTTGATTTGGGAGATAGGAAGTAGAGTTTCATTCAGCTATTCATTTAATCATCCAGTAATTCAGACGATCAATATGTATGCCTCCCCCTCCTTTCTTTTTGCAAATAACTCCCAAGCTTTATCACAAACAGAACCTTGGGGTAGATGGGCATGCCTAGCATGCTGTCATCTGCCCGCAGGATGCTGTCTGCTGTCAGGCCTTGAGCAAACAGCCGCTGCATGATGCCTGGTGGCACCTGCTCTTTGGTTTGGCTGGAGAGCATCAGTGACAACAACATCTGGTACCTCCATACTTTTGGAGGTTCACTGGGGTCATCGCAGGGTGAAGATCCCCCCTTCCTTCTCAATCCTCATGGTGCGAATGTTCACAATCTGCTGCTGCCAGTCCAGGGTACCCAAACTGCGCACAGGGTACCATTACTGGGATACAACAATGAACAAAATAATAATACTGATCTCCTAAGACTGTTGTAAGGATTCAGTTTGATAATGCATGTGTACTGGGTACAAATCTTTTCAGATTCCCTCGAATGCCTCCATTTGTCTTTCTCTTGATCAGTACCTCACCAAGCTGCACAGCCTCTCTGTGATTAAGTGAAATCCATACCCTTGGGTTCTGGCTTGCTGAATGGACACCACGCTGCTGGAAAATCCTACCTGAGGGTGAGAACCTGAGCTTCCAGTGGAGTAAGCTTCACCACTGAGAAATGAGATATGAAACGAGATGAGGCAGATAATTCTTCCTCTTTCTTTCTCCATGGACAGCTTCTGGCCCCCAAAGCCCTATTTTGCATCTCCACATAAAAGGAATAAAAGGAATTGCACTAGGCAATTTCTTTTTTTTTTTTTAATTTCCTTTCAGCGTTACAGTATTCATTGTTTTTGCACCACACCCAGTGCTCCATGCAGTACGTGCCCTCCCTATTACCCACCACCTGGTTCCCCCAACCTCCCACCCCCCGCCCCTTCAAAACCCTCTGGTTGTCTCTCATGGTTCATCTCCCAATTTCCCTCAACTCCCTTCTCCTCTCCATCTCCCCATGTCCTCCATGTTATTTGTTATGCTACACAAATAAGTGAAACCATATGATAATTGGCTCTCTCTGCTTGACTTATTTCACTCAGCATAATCTCTTCCAGTCCCGTCCATGTTGCTACAAAAGTTGGGTATTCATCCTTTCTGATGGAGGCCTAATACTCCATCGTGTATATGCACCACATCTTCCTTATCCATTCATCCGTCGAAGGGCATCTTGGTTCTTTCCACAGTTTGGTGACCGTGGCCATTGCTGCTATAAACATTGGGGTACAGATGGCCCTTCTTTTCACAATTTCTTAATGAGCCAAACATCTCTAAGATTCTCTAATTTTATGATTCCATTTGGACAGTCTCTTGTCTGAATAGGCTTCTTTAGAGGGGAGAAAGGAATTACCATTTGCTCTGCCTAAAGTTTAGTGCCAGGCACTGAGCGATTTACTTATATATATACATTATTTAGTTCTTAACATGCCCTGAAGGCAAGAATTATTTTTTCTAATAGGAAGAAATTAAGGTACAAGAGAGTAATAAACTGTCCAGTACACACAGCTATTAAGAGGCAAGCAAAGGTGAAAAGCCAACTGCCATGTCCAAAGCCCAAGCTCTCCCATTGTTTCATTTTTTATATTTTAATCCCCTTACCCTTCTCTTCTTTCCTCCATAAAAAATATCTATTATTCAGAAATCATTCACTGACCCACAGCTCCACAAATTTAATACCCCTTTAATTATTTACTTTTTGCCCCCATGGTCAAACATCTACTAATGTGGAGCTATAACTACTAGTTTAAATAGTACATGCAGCTGTGCCAAGGGTAACTGACACGTTTAAAAACTGCTTGACTTAGTACATCACAATATGCACCACAATTCACTTCCTGGATACAGTTCAACTGGTTCAATGTTTCATTCATTGTAGCAATAACATCCAGCAGTGTCTATTAACCAGCATATCTGTGCTTTGTAAGTACCTCCGTAAAACTGTTCATGAGTAATTCTCACACTTAAGAAAGACAAAGGATCTTTTTTCATTTTCAAAGAAAGCTTTCTTTATATTCACTTTTACTCTAAGCATAAGTTCATTTATTATATTTGAATAATTTAAAATCGGTAATGATACATGGACTAAAGTAAATCTATCTAATCAAAGTATGAAGTTATACCAATATACCACCCACTAACTTTACAAAGCATGACATGACATAGAAAGTTAAATCAAGGTGTTTGTGACACAAACAAATTGAGCTCCATTTTTTAATCATTAAATTATCTATATAATCATATTTTAACAACTTTTCCATGATACAGTTAAACACATCAGTGAGGAAAAAAATGTTTACATTAAGTATTAAACATAATGAAATGCTATCCTCAGAGCATAACTTAAATAAATGTCAGAAAAGTAAAATAATCTTATATATCTGTGGCTGTTTCCTACACACTGATTTAATAATTACAATTCTATTTTAAAATTGGTCTGGGGCGCCTGGGTGGCTCAGTGGTTTAAGCCACTGCCTTCGGCTCAGGTCATGATCTCAGGGTCCTGGGATCGAGTCCCGCATCGGGCTCTCTGCTGGGCAGGGAGCCTGCTTCCCTCTCACTCTCTCTGCCTGCCTCTCTGCCTACTTGTGATCTCTCTCTGTCAAATAAATAAATAAAATCTTTAAAATTGGTCTAAGTGTTGATTGGTTGGGATACATTGAATATCCTAGTTAAAATATTTGGTTATTGGAAACCTCCATAGGATTGCATTTTTTACCTTCTCCAATCATCTAAAAAGTCTTGGTGTCAAAAACTATAAGATAGCATAGAAAAACAATGCAGATAAGACAGAAACATGGTAACACATCTACAGTCCTTCACTTTTAATATAAACCAAGGAGTCTCATTACTAAACCAAATAAAAGCTTCCAAATGACCCCAGGTGGTCCCCAGAAGCTCAGCCAAGATTTCTAGCTCCAATATCTATGATGATACAGAGTTTCTACTGAAATGACCTCCAAATGGCTGGACACCCAGATACCAATACTCCATATCAAGACAGAACCCAAATTTAGTCTTTCACTTGGTGGGGGAAATAACACAATTACTTTTAAAGTGTTTTGTTTTACCCAGGGCCTTCTCATTACTGTTCTACCCATGGCTAATAAATGTGTTGATCAATATTTGTGGATTCTTTTTTCTTTTTTAATATTTGTGGATTCTTAACAGTCATAGTCAAAAACAAGAAGGAAAGTCCAAGGCAGATGAGGTTATCACCAAGCTTACACATCCCTCCTACTTATTCTCCCCAAGTTCCTGCATTCCAGAGTCCCAAGGCTTCCTGCCAGCTTTATAAGAATATTTTATTTCAGCCTTCCACCTAAGTAGAGGTTCCCAGATCAAGCTGTCGTAGGACACATTATTAGAGGAGCTGGTAGGTTATTAATTCATATATAAATAGATATAATGATTCATTTACTCATCTAGTTATTCAACAAATATGTGCTGAGCATCTCTTTGGCACCAGGCACCATGTTAGAAAAATATTATCATCACCAACTTAGTGAACACCATACTAAGAAAGATCAACCCTTAGTTATCCACAATCCCACTTTGCTGCATTTTTAAAGATGTACTTTGTAGATTGTTAACCCAAGGCATAGTAGACACTGACCAAAGAATTTTAAGCAGAAATATGCAAATTTAAATAAAAATGACTCTCCTTGAATTCTCAAATCCAAGGATACCTACACTTTCTCTCTCTCTAGAAAGTCAGCCTTGAACTTAGCACACAAATTGTTCAACAGTATGTTAAATGGAACTTGTCCTGTTACCTTGGGATAATTTTTTTAAGATTTCTAATTTATTTATTTGAGAGAGAGAATGTGAGAGGGAGAGAGAGAGAGAGAGCACACAAGCAGGGGGAGCAGCAGGCAGAGGGAGAAGCAGACTCCCCACTGAGCAGGGAGCCTGATGCTAGACTCGATCCTGGGACTCCAGGATCATGACCTGAGCTGAAGTCAGTTGCCTAACCCACTGAGCCACCCAGGTGCCCCTGTTGCCTTGGAATTTGAGATTAAGTCCTAAATGGGGCAAAAAGCAATAAATTGCCTTATATTATAAAAAGCTGTCAAATAGGGGCAGCTGGGCATCTCAGTCACTTAAGTGATTAACTCTTGATTTCAGTTCAGGCCATGATCTCAAGGTTGTAGGATCAAGCCCTGTGTTGTCTCCATGTTCAGCATGGAGTCTCCTTGAGATTCTCTCTCTCCCTCTGTCCCTCCCCTACTTGTGCACACTCTCTAGATCAATCAATTAATAAACAAATAAATAAATAAGTAAAATCTTACGCACAAGAGCTGCCCAATACATCCATGTGAATTAAGGATTCACAGAAACCAGTCCTAACCTCTGAACACCCCCAAAGAGCCTATATAAATAACTGACTAGCAATTCCTGGGTGAACCATTCAAATTAAGTAGTTACCAGGTCTTGGACACATTTTGACTTTTCTTCTCTCAATAGGGTGAAACAGAGAGGACTCTCCCCTTTTAAAGAAAGTAGGGAAGTTTCTGCAGACTACTCATGATAATTAGAAGGGCCAGAAGAAGACGCCCCTTTTCCTTTGATGTGAGTAAGCTGCAGTTCAAATGTCACCGTGAAAACATTCTTGGGAGACTTTGACATGCTTTCCTTGGTTTTGGAAAGCAACAGGGTATCTTGAAACTGGGGCCTGTCTCTGCCTTTTGGATTCTGAAGACGGAGATTGGCCAGAGTCATTGTGCCAGGGTGAGGAGGGGGAGCGGTTGAGGGAGTAGTGTGTGCTCTGATCATTTGGCAAGACCAGCTCAAAAGGACATCATGCAAACCCAAGCCATCTGGAAAGTACCTGTATTGGTTTGCTGTTACTAATGTAATGAATTCCACCAATTTCATGGCATAAAACAACACAAATTTGTTCTCTTAAGAGTTCTGCAGATCAGAAGGTTAAATGGGTCTGTAGGGCCACTTTCATTCTAGAGCTCCAGTGGAGAATCCGTGCCCTTGTCCTTTCCAGCTTCTACAAACTGCTTACATTCCTTGGCTCGTGTTCCTTTCCTACATCTTCAAAGCTAGCAGGGTAGCATCTTCTGTCTTCTCTGACCTCTCCTTCTGTCCTTATATGATCTCGATATGACTCCAGCCCTCCACCCTCCTCTTACAAGGACCCTTGTAATTACATTGGATCCACCTGGATAATCCAGGCTAAAGTCCCCCATCTCAAGATCCTTAACTTATTCACATCTGCAAAGCCGCATTTACCATTAACATTCAGATTCCAGGCATTAGGAAGTGGATATGTCCTGCCCAATGAGGCAGCTTGTTGGGTCATAGGGACCCCGCATTAAGAAGCTTGGAGGTATAACACTGGGGTGGATACGTCTCAAATGACTGAGGACAATATGACCCAAGTCAGACTCTCAGAGGACTTCCAAAGTACCACACAAATATGTCCCATGAAGGATCCAACAACTCACCCTCTGCCCTACAGAGACAATGCTGAATCTCAACAAGTCAAGAACCCCTTTGGTCAGACTTCTCCTTCCCCTTGGATGTCCCAAGGGTGATATTTGGGGTTGAGGTGAAGAATGAGGAGAAGTGACAGAACACAACAAGACAGGCCTTCTGGTCAGTCCTAAGACAACAGGAAGTGAGAGGCTATGATCTAAATGTGAGATCGATTCACACAACACTGGGGTAGTTTGACTACCCCAATGGGAGTCTCTTTTAATAAGGTGTGACCCTGCTAATATTGGAAAAGCATAAATTCTGCCAGCAAGGCAGCCAAGGGATAGGGAAACGGAAATCCAACAGAGAGTGTTGGAAGAGTAAGGTTGGAAAATAATTAGGCCCTTTCCTATTCATAGAAAACAGATTTCAGCCTATCCAACAGAGTGGTTCCAATGGGTTTTTTGCATATGGAGCCAAGTCTGTGGCTTTTGTTTTGTTTTGTTTTGTTTTTCTGCCTATGATTTCCTAAGTGCACCTGCCTAGAAGCACTTTGCATCTCAGCTGCTACGTGGTCCACCTTTCCCGTACTTCGCAGCAAACTGACCATTCGAGATCGGCCTATACTCCTAATTATTCAGAGCATTTCCTAATTCTCTACATATATTAACCGGCACTGGGTTGATACTTATATGTTGTTCAGCAGTTGCTACACAGGCTTTGAAGTTATTTCAGCTTGGCATCACAGAGATAATCTGTCACTGATGTAAACTTGTATATTTACAATATTACAATTGCTGTCTTGTTATTTTTTCATTATTACTGTGTTTTCTGAGTCTCCCTCATTACCACGTGTATTGTTTCATTATTTACATTTTGAATGCTGTTATCTCTAAGGCTGGCAGCAGAAGCATTGAGATAATGACACGATGGCAAGAGAATTATCGAAATATGGATCTTCCTGCTTATGCTCAAATAAATTATTGTCGAGCTCTTCAGATGCTTCTTCTGGATCCTCATTAAGACGCTCATGGCCTTGGGGAATTATGGAGTATGAGCTGCCTTTGTCTAAGGATCTGAAGATACAGAAACAAAACTAGAGAAAGAGAAACCGATCAAGACTTGAAGTGAAGCACGTTCCTGATAGTAAGTAGCAGGGGATGTGAATGAAACATCCAGTGAAATATGTATTTAACAGAAACGGCCTTGAAAGAAAATGGTATTTGAAAGTCTGAAGGTAAAACAATGACTGAAATGCAGTCATTGACGTCATTGCAGGTGTTTTGTTTTGATTTAGGTATTGCCTGTTTAAAAAAAAAAAAAAGAAGAGAAAGAAAGAAAGAGAGAAAGAAAGAAAGAAAAGCAGACAATGTCCATGGGACCTTACCACATGCCCTGGTTTAAAAGTCTACTACAAAACCATGCCTCCCATCTTGCTATTTTTATCGCTGACCTTCCCACTGAGCTTCAAATTCAAATATCTAACTGCAAATCTGATATTTACACTTGCCTGCCCATGGTCAACTCAAATATAATAATGCTAACTCAGAAACTTTTCTTCCCCAAAAGTCTTTTTACTCTCGTCCCCACTCCTCCAGTCTCAGTTCATGCTGTCATCATGTACTATACAAAATCCAAGACATTTTCTTCAACTCCTTTCTTCTCTTCCTGCCCTCATGGAGTTGGTCAAGTCCCATAGGTCCATCTGCAAGGTGCACCCTGAGCTCAACAATGGCTCTCTGCCTCCATGGAGAACACCCTTGCCCAAGACATCCTCATCTCTTAAGGTGCACCGCCTCTCACCAGAAGGGCCAAGATCCCTTCTTGCATCTCTGCCCACAGCAGCTAAACTTAACTGTACAAGACGTGCATCACGTCCTGTCTCTCTTCTGCTCTAAGCCCTGTGGCTTCTCATCACACTTTGAATAAAATCTACACCCTGTGCCATGGCCTGCAAAGCTCCAAGTGACCTGCTCCTGACCACCATTTAGATCACATCTCCTCTCATTCTCTCCAGCCGTAGTGGCATTCTTCCAGGTCACTCCTGCTTCATGCTCCCTGCACATGCTGACCCTTCTCTCTAGAATATTCTGCTTCCAGATCTATACATACATGGGTGACTGCTTCCAAACTCCTCAAGGAGAACTTTCAACTCCTCAGACACTCTCCCTCCTATCTGATACTCCTTCATGGTACCTATCACATTCTAAAGCATCTTGTCCACTAATTTGTCCTCTTTTTACCAGTTTTATCTCACTAGGTGAAAAGCTCCATCAAGGCAGTGATCTTGTCTCTTTTGTTCTCTCCATTGTATATCTACGGTCAAGTTTGGTGCCTATATCATAGCAGTCCCCCAATAAATATTTGTGAATAAATGAATGATTGGAATTCAAATTACTTGTGACTCAGTATCAGAGGCCCACACTGCCAGTCTTCTTAGTTATACCAAATGGGCTCAACTTAAGCTATCTTCCTGCATGTATGGAAGGATCCAAGTTGGAGATTTAATTTCCAAGTGGAGAGGTGGATGCTCACTGCCTTTTGCAAAGTCAGCATCTCAGGCTCTGTCTAACCACTTCATCACTCACCTATTATCATCATAGTGAGGGATGTGTGCCCCAGCTCCTGTTCTAGTGTGGGGAAGTCATCACCATTCTCTCTGCTACTAGGGCCCAGTACCGCCCTTTCTGGAATGCTTCTATTTGGTAACATTATTTCTCCTGACCTCTCTCTTTACAGATTGCCCAGCCATAGACAGATTAGATTTACTCTCTTCAGGCCCCAGTAAGAATGCCAGGTTTACTGGAAAGACAGAAATTTCTGTTTTGATACTATTGTTTCAGTCTTTTTTGATATCGTGCTGTGGTGATTGAGCATAGAATTTAGCTATACATTTGTGTTTATTTTTGAGAGGGGTTATATAAAGGGAGGCGAGTGAGTGACAGAATGTTTCTCAAAAAATGTTTCTTGAAGCCCTGCATTCTCTACCATTTAAATGACAAAAAGAAACCCAAAAAGTGTGTCATAAGCTCCTAAGACAGGTGTCACCCACATACGACCCATCTGTTTCTCCACAGATAAAACAAAATATTAAAAAAAATAAAACAAACGATGGCACCTCCTACAACTCACCAAAATCCCCAAAGAGTGGAGATAATGAAGAGTTCTTGAACGGTTTTCTTGGGAAGAAAAAATGTAATGCTTATCATACTTCTGAAGGTCAAAAAGTAGGTCAATAAACGCAGAACAACAAATATTAGAATAATAACAATACAGAATAATATAGAATCTGACTCTTCACAAGACACAAATGAAATGAGTTTCACAACTTAGACATCTGTAAACTATGAATAGAATTATTTGATCTAAACATGTCAGTTTCATGGGAAAGTACAATAATTCTGTGGTTGGGGGCAGATCTACATTTTTTGCAATAGAATTACTGCTGTTAAGAGTTCATATTTAGTTTGACACTTCCTATGGGCCAGGCATTATTGCATGTGCTTTCTGCGTGTTCATTCCTGTGCTCCTCACAAGCCCCTCCGAGCTGGCTAACAGTGCACGTCTTGTTACAGCAAAGACACAGAAGCACAGAAAGAGAAGCTTATGTCCATGGGTAGATGGTTCTCAGTAACAAGCTGGGGTTCAAACCCAGGCTATACTTGATTTAATCACCAAAGTAAGCTACCTGTACCCTACTGCTGGGGGTGGTAATCGGTGACATTTCCTGAGCCCTTCTGCTTTGCCATGCACTACAGAAAGACTGTTGTTGGTTTTCTATCACCTAATCTTTC
Source organism: Meles meles (assembly GCF_922984935.1). Taxonomy (NCBI): domain Eukaryota; kingdom Metazoa; phylum Chordata; class Mammalia; order Carnivora; family Mustelidae; genus Meles; species Meles meles. Next base: position 22,934 of record NW_025721402.1, read on the forward strand.
CAACAGTCCTGACATGGAGGAAGTATTATTATAACCATGATTTAAAAGGGATGATGGTACGATTTTGCAGAAAGTTTCCCCCATACGCTCATTGCTAGAAACAACTTAGGTTTTGTTCAGTTTTGCAAGGCATCAGCAGTCACTGGCAGCTCAGAGCACTGTTTTCTTGTAGCCCCATGTAAGGGCTTCGACAAGAGAATTGCCAAGTACATGTTATTTCCACTTTTTTTTTTTTAATGTAACCTCTATTTTTGCATCTAGGAAAAAAAAAACCTTAACCCCACCCCATTTTTAAGATTCTATTTATTTAGTTATTTATCAGAGAGAGAAAAAGAGAAAGCACAAGCAGGAGGAGCGGCAGGCAGAGGAAGAAGCAGGTTCCCCACTGAGCAGGGAGCCCTGCTGATATGGGGCTCCATCTCAGGATATTGGGATCATGACCTGAGCCAAAAGAAGATGCTTAACCGGCTGAGACACCCAGGCATCCCAAATTTTAACCGTTTATTCTTAACAGAGGCAGGCATATTTTTAAGGTGATGCTCCTAAGTCTTCTTGCTGCATAGGCCTGTCTGTGAGGTTATGTTTCTCATTCCAACCCAGCGTTAGGGCTGAAAAGCTCTCCAAAAGAAAGCTTAGACCTACCAAGAAGGTTCAATAATACCCCAATCTATGAGGCCGGCAAATCATAAAATATGAGTCCCTTCTTCAACTTAATTAATTGGACCATATAACAGAAACACTAACACAGGATTTTTACAGACTCCAACCAGTGAATCCTTTTCAAAGTGAGGCCTATAGTATACTTTTATTAGTCACAAATAACAAATGTAATGCAGACACCAGTCTCATCAGAATAGAAAAGAAATCTCTGGAGCCAACAGAAGAGAACTGGGAGTGCCATTAAACAGCAGTAACAGGGTGATTTAGCATCAATCACCATTAAGGGCAAATCATGCACACCTAATTTGGGAGATAAACTAATATAAAATTTGGGACTTATTACTTACAATCAAGAGTAAACACCTATTCCTTATGATTTGACAGGTACTGTTCTGAACCCTGCACAAATGAATGATTTCAAAATAACACACAGGGGGTGGTACAATTACATCTCACGTTACAGATTGGAAAACTGAGGCTTAGACAAGCCAAGTAAATTGTGCAGGATTATAAAGCCTGGAAGCAGCAGAACCAAATCATGATCCTACATTTTGGACATTACAAATGTTTAGTTAGTTGTGTTTTGTCAGCCTACAGTGACTTAAGTTGTAACATCACAGGCCGACCACACTGAACTTTCCGCAGTTCCCACAGCATGGCCGACACCTTCTCACCTTGGCACATTTCCCCCTGCAAGTTCTCCCTGCTTGGGCCACCTACCTCCGCCAACTCACTTTCTTTTTTGTAAGATTTATTTGCTTATTTTAAAGAGAGAGCATAAGTGAGTGAAGGGGAGGGACAAAGGGAGAGAAAGAGAGAGAATCTCAAGCAGACTCCATGCTGAGAACAAGATTGAGGTGGGGCTCCATCCCACAAACCCGAGGAGATCATGTCCTAAGCCAAAACCAAGAGCTGGACTCTAAGTGACTGCCCCACCCAGGCTCCCCTCTGCCAACACTTTTTCCTAAAATTTCAGCTTAAGTGTCACCTTGGGAAGGCTGCTATTATGCTAAACACTCCTGTCCCAGTCTTCTGCCAATGGCATGCTAAGTCATCCTTTCTCCAGCTTAACATGCATGATCCATTGTGTGCAAAAAAGGGAAACAATGGAATCAAATTGGCAACCTGGAGTGAGAAAGAAAACACTGATACCCAGAGCTATCATGGTCTTACACAGACAAATAGAAAGCTACATTCACCTAACTGTGGCTAAATACATTTGATTGTTTTCAGTCGCTGACTATCAGGTAATGTTTACACTATTTGTTTATTTTACAAATGCTTCGGGGTGAAGCTGTGATGAAATATGCATCCATTATTTATTTGAGTCTTTTGAGAGTCCGTGGCTCTTCCCTATTTCAGTCCAATTTAATTTCAGCAAGCAAAACAAAAAAACAAAAAGGCAACAAAAATGAAAAAAACATCATAAAGATAAGCGAAAATATTTTTTCCTTTCCTGGTGTAGGAAGAAATCAACTATATGGAGGTCTCTGGATGATCAATAACTTCTCCACCTCTTGCTTTTCTTGGGAGGCTTGTGAAATATTTATTGCGTTTCTTTCTAACAGCTTAAAAAAGTATCTTTCTCCTCCAGAGAATATTATTCTATGACCCAACTCATGTCCCACTGTTGCCTGCCTCAGCCGTGCTTGTAACTCCTGTCCCTTCACCTGACCCCGTCTTTCAATGCTGCCTTTGGGTTAACTTCTTCTGACAATTTCTCTTGCCCTTTGTTTAACCTGTTACACTCCTTATGGCTTCTCTTTCTTTGATGTGGCCCAAAACATATTATAAACCAGAGAACAGAAGCTCAACAATGCAATAGTTCACCTAAGAATCTCTGCAGTATTCTAACCAGGGCAGAGCCTAGCATAACTCTAAAGAAATGGAGAAAACCTAGACAAAGAGGGAGAAATCCCCATCCGTGTATCAACTCGATGGGTCAAGGAAACCATTCTTCAGAACCATATGGCTACTTTTTACCTGTGGACAAATGTTAGAGCAAACCAACCCCTGGGGGTACATCCAGTGATGAAAACCAGACAAGCTGACCACTGATCATCAGTGAGCCCGACTGGAGATTCAGATTTGAGAATCAATGACAAATTGATCCAAAGCAGATTTTTTTTTTAAATCCCAGAACTAAAAGCAAACAGATTCAGAAAATGATTTTAAAAATTATTCATTATTCACCCACCCCCCAACAAATGTATAAGAGGAATTGAGCATCTTCAAGGGAAACTTTATTTTGAATCAAGCTAATAGGACAATAGAGGAGAAATGAAAAATTGTCTGTCTTTGTGACAAATGCTGGTGAATGTTGAAAATGAAATGGATTCCTCAACTGAAGATGAAAGACTTAACCATTCACAGACTTAGTATTGTATATAATTGAGCAGAAAGAGAGAGAAAGAGAAGCAGGAGACAGGGTGTGAGGAACCAGGCCCTAGGGTATCAAGAGGCCCTGTTTAATTCAGATTGTACAGCTGAGCTACAGAATATCCTCAAGCAAGAGTCCCAACCTCTGTGACCAGATAGACTCATCAGCTGGGCAAGGCTAATTAGGACCATCCACCTTCCCCACCTAAAAAGCAGAGTTCATGTTAATTAACTTGGACATTTTGAACAACCTGAGCTCCACACACAAAAGGTGAAAGGGTATTTCGTGGTTGTTAGCAAAGACATGTGAAATTATTTGTCAGAAGGACCGAGACAGATCTGCCCTTGGGAGAGATCTCCCGTGCCACAGCACTGACCACACATTGTATATTTTTAAAGGAAAGTATCCCTCTAGCTCCACTCTCATTTCTTCTTCTGTCCCTCTTTCATTCTTGTCTCTCTCCTAAATATTCTTGTTCTCTGAGACTGTCACTCTCTTTTATGATTTTATATTGTCTTCTAAAAGCTAAGAAGCCACTTATAGTAAAATTTGATGGCCCTTCTTCCACATTTTCCCCATCCATCCAAAACCCCAACAGATACCTTGCATCTCTTCTCCCTCTCAATATGCCAAATGATATTTTTTAGTCATGTTATATTAGTAAACAAAACTCTCTGCTCTTCTCTAGTAATCCCATGAAACAGATTAAAATGGATGCATTTTTACATAGCATTGGCATCTAATTCTAGACAATTGAAAAAAAGAAAACCTGAGGATTGACACCAATGTCTTGTTTTGTGTTTTAGTGATTACACACACACACACACACACACACACACACACACACACACAGAGGATACTAAAGAGTTGGCTTTAGAAACTGTCTTACTGGATGTTAGCCCTTGTGTTGCCTGGAGGCAGTATTGCTTTCTCTCCCCTCAAGTGCTTGTGAAGAGCAGTTCCACAGTGATCTGCAAACATACTTCACCTTCTCTGACTTTTGGAGAGTTCCTGGAGTCTTGTGTTTTAAAAGGTTGGGTTATAGATCAAAAGTGTACTGCAAAGGGCACCTGGGTGGCTTGGTTGATTGGGCGACCGCCTTTGGCTTAGGTTGTGGTCCTGGAATCCTGGGATCGAGTCCCACATCGGCCTTCCACCTCCATGGAGACTCTACTTCTCTCTATGACCTTCTTCCTTCTCATGCTATCTCTCATTCTCTCTTTGAAATAAATAAAAAATTTTTAAAAAATCTTAAAAATGTGTACTGCAAAGTTATTAGCTTAATATTTGAACTAGAATGGATTATCTGGTGTCCAATTGATAATTTGTCAGTAATAGATATAACAAGTCTAGCGGAAAAGGGAAAACAAGGAAGAAAAAAAGAAAACTTTTCAAAAAATATTATTTAAATAACTAGTTTTCTATAAAACCTTTAATTATTACTAACTAACTGAAGATGTTTTAGGATAGAACAAACTAGAAATCATAACTGTACCCACACCACAGTATGTAACCTTAGAAATCAAGTTTGAGGACATGTGAAAATTATCTTAGGGGAATCCCTTTAAAGTGTCATCATTACCCATTCACCAAGTTTATTCTGTTATAGAAATAATAATAAATTTACCTGTCAGTTAAACTTTAATTATGCATTTGACTACTCTGTTCCAGGTACTATAGTAGTTTCTGGGAATAAATCAATAAAAAGATGGCCTTTTATCACAAGTCCTTATGGTTTAGCCAGGGTGAAAGACAAACATGTGAACAATTTCAATACCACGTAGAAGGAATACACTTCTACATGCTTGCCTTTGCCGATTTACCCAAACCAGAGTTAGAGAAGGTACATGGGTAAGAAAAGGAAAGGCAGGGAAAACAAGTCTGCAGTGCCAGTGTTAGTGAATGATGAGTGTTTTAGTACACTTAGAGCATGAGTGTGACAGCTCACAAGCACAGAGCTGCAGAAGAAAGCACAGAACAGAGCACAGGGAGCCCTGAATGACACAAGAAGTAATTTTTACTGCAGATAATGGCAGGCCATGGTAATATCTAAGCAGTGAAATGATCAAATCTTGTTAGAGCTGCACTTGAGAAAGATCACTCTGGAGACAGCATGAAAGATCTATGTGAGAGACTGTCCCTTGAACACAAAAGATCCAAACATATGGGTTTTTACTGACACCTCCCTAAAACTCACAAAAAAGAAAAATGTAATAAAAATGGTGTGAAGCCAGGAGGACAAACAAAAAAGGGGAAGGAAATAGATTTTTGCATGATAGCAAGTCAGTGCCGAGAAAACTGAAGTCTAAATGCCTAACGGGAGGGACGGGAATGAGCATCAGGATGATTCACAGGAGAAGGCTAGCCTTAGCAAATAGAGACTCAAGGTGTTTGAGATGGAGGGGGGTGGAGAATGACATGGTTTAAAATAGGAGGATTGGTTGCAAACTTTGATGAGGAGTAATGAGATCTCCAGTCTGTTCCCAATCTGGAGGAAGGGCAGCTGTTTATTCTGTAGGGAAATGGAAGTGGAAAAGCTCTAAAATCAGCACCCCAAGATTTAGTATAGGGTGGACATAAGATCCACTGGATGCATTAGAAAACAGAAAAAAAAATCAGTGAAATTGTACATCTTAAAGAGATGAGAACCCTCTGATTCACAGAATACTGACTTCTTTCTGGAGAAAAGAAAACTTTCTGGAGAAAAGATAACTTCTTTCTAGCTAGCCTAGAAAAAAGAAATACAGATATCAATAGTTAGGACTTTCCAATAAACTGGTCAAATTTCCTTTACTCAATCTACATAAAGCCAACTCAATGGCAATAATCTCTCTCCACAACGGGAGCACACACACACACACACACACCCCTCCCACATAAACAAACTCATGATACAGAGCTTTCATATGACGTTTACTGCCTCAATGTTATGTAGGAAAAGAAAAGCAAGAAAACTACACATCCAGACATATGACAGAAGCCTCCTGCAAAAAAGGGAGGAAGGCAAAGGAAAAAAAATAAGAAAGAATGAAAGGAAGAAAGAAGGAAACAAACAAACAAACAAACAAGGGAAAACAGAACTGAAGGAGGAAATATAAGAGAATACTTCAAAATGGAATCTATTATTTATATCCTAAGATAAAAGGTATTATACCCACGAAATAAGAAAAGAGCTTATAAAAATGGAACAGTATGAGAACATCAGATTAGAAATTCTGAGAATTAAATAGAATAAAATTATTTAAAGATAAAGCTAGAAAACTGTCCCAAATAAAAAACAAGACTATAGATAGAAAAGAGAGAGAGAGAGAGAGAGAGAGAGAACTGTGGAATACAGAGAGATTTATATTAGAGACACAAATAGCATTTCCTAGAACTGAAGAACATGAATTTCTTAACTAAAAGTATTATAGGAATGCTCAGGAAAATAGCTGAAAAGGCCCACACTAAGTTACACTATTGTAAAATTTCAAAATACAAGGGATATAGAAAAATTATTTACATCTTTCAGAGGAGGAACAATAAGTCACAGATAATGAAGAAGAGTAATGTGATCTCACCTATATGTAGAATCTAAAAAAGTTGAACACATAGAAACAGAGAGTAGAATGGTGGCTGCCAGGGGCTGGGTGTGGAGAAAATGGGGAGATGTTGGACAGAGGGTGCAAAGTCTCAGTTTTGCAGGGTAAAGAGGTTGTGGAAATTAATGTACAGCCTGGTGACTAGCGTTAATAATACTGCAGTGTGTACTTGATATTTGCTCAAAGAATAGAATTTCTCACAAGAAAAATAAGAGGTGATGGGTATGTAAATTAGCTTGATCATTTCACAATATATACAGATATCAAAATGTCACTACATTGTACATCTTACCAGTATACCATCTTTATTTGACATTATACTTCAATAAAGTGGAGCTAGGGATAAAAAAAGAGCAATCTGAAAGCATATGAAAGGAAATCAAGATTGGAGCCAACATCAGTAAAGTTGAAAACAGAAAAGTAATAATGAAAACATAAAAATAACAAAAAAATAACAAAAAAATAGAAAAAAAAGTAATCAATCAACTCAAAAAAAGATTCTTTCACAGGATCAAACAACTAATAAATCTCTATCTATCTACATTAGTACAGAAGACAGTGAAGATTCAAATTAAGAATGACATCACTACAGATAAAATAGATATTGAAAGAATAAGGAATACTATGAACAGCTTTACCCTAATAAATTCAATGACATAGTTGACATGGACAAATTTCTTGAAAGATACAAATTACCAAAGCTCACTCAAGAAGAAACAGCCTGAAGAACACCACATCTACTAAAAAAATTTTTAAATATCTTCTTACAAACAAAATTCCAGGCGCAGATGGCTATACTGGGTAATTCTATCGAGTATTTAAGAAAGAAATAAATGCGTTCTGCAGAAACTCTACCAGGCAACTGAAGAAGAAGCAACTTTTCAATTCATTCTATGAAGTCAATAGTATTCTGGTATCAAAACCATAAAGACATTTCCAGAAAAGAAAACTACCAGTAACACTCATGAACATAAATCTGAAAAATTTTACCAAAAATTTTAGTAAACTGAGCAAAATATAAAAGGTAGAACACACCACAACTGAGTGAGGTTTATCCCCAGAATGCAAAGCTGATTTAATATTCATAAAATCAATGAAATTTATTACATTAATAAGCAAAAAAAACCCCATGATCATGTCAATAGATGCAACAAAAACAATAAATGAAATGCAACACTTTTCTGATATAAATTCTCAGGAAATTAGAAATAAAAGAGAACTTCCTTGATCTAATAAAAAGCATCTATGAAAAATCTACAGCTAATATCATAAGTAGTAATGAAGGCTAAAGTCTTCCTCATTAAGATTACAAACAAAGCAAGGAAATCTGCTCTCCCTATTTCTATCCAACTTTGTACTAGAGGTTGTAGCCAGTGCAGGAAGATAAGTAACAGAAATAAAGGGCATCCAGATTAGAAAAGAGTAATAAAAGCTGTATTTATTTAGAAATGGCATGGTCCTATGTGGACCTATATGAAAGCCACTAGAATGAATAAATTAGTTTAGCAGGCTTCTAGGATATGAAATCAAAATTTCAAAAAAATCAGTTGTATTTCTATTTACTAAAAAACTCAGAAGTGGAAACTTTTAAAGGATACTATTTATAAAACATCAAAAATATGAAGTACTTCAGATAAATATATTAAAATATGTGTAAGATCTTTACACTGAAAAGCATAAAGCAATGCCAAGAGATATTAAGGAAAGCTTCATTTTTTTTTATTAATACTTTTTATTTTTTTTGACAGAGAGAAATCACAACTAGGCAGAGAGGCAGGCAGAGAGAGAGGAGGAAACAGGCTCCCCGCGGAACAGAGAGCCCGATGTGGGGCTCGATCCCAGGACCCCGAGATCATGACCTGAGCCAAAGGCAGAGGCTTTAACCCACTGAGCCACCCAGGCGCCCCAAGGAAAGCTTAAATTAATGGAGAGGTAAATTGTGTTCATGGATCAGAAGACTCAGCATTGTTAGGTTGGCAACTTCTGAAAACTGATCTATAGAGCCAAAGCAGTTCCATCAAAATCCCAAAGTGTATTTTTTTCTGGAAATGAAAAGCTGATTCAAAAATTTATATGGAAATGCAAATGACTTTTTATAAGCAGAGCAATTCTAAAGGAATGAACAAATGAACAAATTCTTATGACCTGACCTCAAGACCTATTGTAAAACTACGGTAATAATATCAGTTTGGGCTTGGCATAAAGGTAAAACAGAATAGAGTTCGGAAATACAATCACAGATATGGACAACTGATACAAAACAAAGGTTCAAAGGAAATCCAGTAGAGAAAGAATAGTCTTTCCAATAAATAGTGCTGGAGAAAACTGATTTTTGTCAATGTTCAAAATGAAAAGAGGAATGAAGAAAGGACAGTGTTTTCAATAAATAGGTTGGGAAAATTAGATATTCATATGCAAATAAAAATGAAATTAGTCCATAGCTTGCACCATATTTAAAAATAAAGTCAAAGTATACTACAGACTTCAATATAACACTAACACTAGTGTTGTAAGCCTTCTAGAAGACATAGAAAAGGTTTGCGACTTTATGTTAGGCAAAACGTTCTTATATACCACACAAAACACACACACACACACACACACACACACACACACACACACACACACACACGGAGCTTGGGTGGCTCAGTTGGTTAAGCAACTGCCTTCAGCTTAGGTCATGATCCTGGAGTCCCAGGATTGCGTCCAGCGTCAGGCTCCCTGCTCAGGGGGACAGTCTGCTTCCCCCTCTGACCTTCCCCCTTCTCATGCTCTCTCTCTCTCTCTCTCATTCCCTCTTTTTCAAATAAATAAATAAAATCTTAAAAGAAATACACACACACATGTATATACGCCTCATCAAAAGAGACTTCTGTTCTTCCAGAAAAACTGTTAGTGAAATGGCAACCCAATGTACTAAATTAGAAAAAGTATTTGAAAATCAAATATCTGCTAAAGTATTTGTATCCAGAATATATAAACTACTTTCATCACTCAATAAGAAAACAAAACAAAATAATAGAAAGTGGGCAAAAAATCTAGAGCCTTCAGCTCAGGTCATGATCCCAGGGTCCTGGGATGGAGCCCTACATTAGGGTCCCTGCTCAGCGGGGAGTTTGCTTCGCCCTCTGCCTGCTGCTCCCTCTGCTTGTGTTCTCTTTCTCTCTCTGTCAAATAAATAAATAAAACCTTAAAATTGATAATTAAAAAATAAAATAAAATAAAACCACAATGCGATAACACTAATATCTAAAATTGAAAGAACTTCCCATACCAAGTGTTGGTGGGAATATGAATTGACTGCTAAGAAAGGCAGTTTCATAAGAAATTAAATATGCATTTACCTTATAACACAGTAATTCCATTCCTAGGTATTTACCCAAAAGAGATGAAACCAAATACCCCAAGGCTTGTATGGGAATGTTCGTAGCAGCTTTTAGGGTAATAGTATAAAACTGGAAACAACCAAAATGTTCATCAATATGTGAATAGCTAAACTGTACTATATCCTTACAATGGAATATTGCTCAGCAACAAAAAAGAACGAGTTACTGACCCAACAACATAGATGAATCTCAAAATGACTACAAGTGAAAAAGAACCCAGAGCATATATAGTGTATGATTTCATGTATATAAAGTTCTAGAACATGTAAACTAATCTACAGTGACCTAGGCAGCTCAGTGGTGGCCTGGGTACTGATGAGGTAGATGGGGCAAAAAGGGGGATTAAGAAGGAACTCAAGAAAACGTTTGTGGATAATGGATATATTTACTTTCTTGATTGTAGTGATGGTTTCACAGGCATACAAATATGTCAAAACTTATCAAGCTGTATTCTCCAAACCTGTGCCTTTTATTTTAGGTCAATTTATTTATCTTTAAAAATTTTGAAAGACCTTAAAAATAGAAAAAGGAATTGAGTGAACAAGTTTTTATTAGAAAAAGAGAAGTCTCAAAATGAAAAGAACAGGAAGTTGTGACAATATCCAAATTGAAGGTGATGTCTTGTACTAAGTATTTAGCAAATAGAATGGAGAGCAGTAGACAAATTTTCAAATATTTATTGAACTTTAGTAATCAGGACTTGGTATTTGCTTGGTGGGGTAGTAGTGTGAAAACATCAATAAAGAACGATGTCAGGTTTGGGACCTGGGGATTCTAGTATAGGGACAAGAATTTGCATAAAAACATTAGGAATTTAATTGTCAATATATTGAATTTAAAATACACACGAAGGGCACCTGGGTGGCTCAGTGGGTTAAAGCCTCTGCCCTCGGCTCAGGTCATGATCCTGGGATCCTGGGATGGAGCCCCGCATCGGGCTCTCTGCTCAGCAGGGAGCCTGCTTCCCCCTCTCTCTCGCTCTTCCTGCCTCTCTGCTTGTGATCTCGGTCTGTCAAATAAAAAAAAACAAACAAAACAAAACAAAACAAAACAAAACCACCTATAGAAATGCCCAAAAGGGGGCGCCTGGGTGGCTCAGTGGTTGAGCATCTGCCTTCAGCTCAGGTCATGATCCCAGAGTACTGGAATCCAGGCCTATATTGGCTCCCTGCTTGATGGGAAGCCTGATTCTCTCTCTCCCCATCTCCCTGCTTGTGTTCCCATCTCTCTGAATGTGTGTCTCTCTCTCAAATAAATAAGTAAAATCTTAAAAAAAAAAAAAAAAAAAAGAAAAAGAAAAAGAAAGAAAAAAAAAAAGAAAAGAAATGCCCAAAAGGTAGCTGGGTAATGGGTCTGAAATTCCAAAGGGTGAGGTAGGATTTTAAGTCCTCACCAGACAGTTGATAACTAAAGCAAAGTATTAATTGGTGAGATCACCTAAGAAAAGTTGAGATATTATTTAAATGCTGAGTCCCAAACCCTGAGAGGTACTATGTGTATAACTGGGCAGAGCAGAGGATCTCATTATGTCAACAGAAATTTATTTTGGTAATTCCACTTTCAAAACATGTACTTAGACATCAAACTTCATCAATGTCAGAGAACTTTCAAATCCAAAAAATCAGTCTACAGTTGCTCGCCGTGAATTGGTAGACATTACGAACAGAATAAGCATTCCGCTATTAGTTGGGAGAAGCAATAGTTCTTAGTTATTGGTTGGGAAAAGTCTATGATGGACATTTGGTCATGCAAACAATTCAGCAGCCCCCCCAACATACACAAAATAACATCTGCACTTAGAATAATTCTCAATAAATGGCTCTCTTCTAGACTCTTCACTAATCATGATAGTTACGATCATGTGATTAAGAAGAAAAATTAGCAGAATTCCACACGGCATTTTTAGCCTCATAAATTTGAAATGAGAGAATTTTTCAACCCTATTCCTGTTAATATTTAACCTGCCCACACCGGGTATAATATTCCCTGCAACGTTTAAGTAACATACTTGGAGTTATTAAATACCAGTTTTGACCAGAACCAATATAATGACTTAAGATTCTTCATATTTGCTGAAATAGAAAAAAAATTAATCAAGTGACAGACATATAAATGTGCTATTATGTTTCCATGAAAGATAGTTCCATGTGTATTAAAAATATTGAATAGAAAAGCTATAATTTGGGGCTTATGTCTAAAGCTAAGTATGAAATCCTAAGTAAAATTGCAAATAAATTATATATTAACTACCAAGAAATATATCCCTTAAAGCTCATACATTTCATTCCTAGCAAAGTCCTAATCAGATTTAATTAACTCTTATTTCTAACAAGCTTGGCTAACTGGTTCACTGCCTAAAAGCAAATTAGATGTAATAAGCTGGCTGAAGACAAGACCTCATTTTGAGACACACACATTAACAGCAGCAAACTATGACGACAGATAAAAAAGAATGTGAAAGAAAAAAAGGCTTTAGAATGCAGAAATCAGAGTTCTAAAAGCAGACCAGTTGGTGGCCATTTAGCGTGGAGTAAGCAACCTTCTATAGCTCAGTAGTCTCTGATGGTAGCACCAGCCTCTGATGATTATATAGTCACCAAAAGGTTAAATATAGTAATATTATATGAAATTGATTTAAAAGATGTTTTAATAGAATTAAAATTGTTTAATAGTTATGATCCTTTGTTTACAAATCTTGCTTATGCAGTTTTGTTTTGTTTTGTTTTTTTTAAGACTTCATTTATTTGACAGACAGAGATCACAAGCAGGCAGAGAGGCAGGCAGAAAGAGAGAGTAGGGGAAGCAGGCTCCCCACTGAGCAGGGAGCCTGATGTGGGGCTCGATCCCATGACCCTGAGATCATGACCTGAGCCAAAGGCAGAGGCTCAACCCACTGAGCCACCCAGACACCCCTGCAGTTTGTTTTCTAATAATGAATGTTCTTCCTTCAAAATAAAACCCATTCATAAGTAATAATGTATCTCTTAAAAGATCTCTTCATGATTTCAAATACAAAGTACTTGTTAATTGACCCTCAGATGATCTCTTTGTGTGTGTTATTTAGAACTCCTTAACTTCTACCTAGCATCACAGTTATTTGTGTAGAATTGTTTTAGCTTGTTAGATTATTAGCTGCTTGAAGACAGAGAGCAAAAATCAGACCCTCTAATGGTGCCTGGGTGACTGTCAGTTAAGGGAACAACTCTTGAATTCAGCTGTGGTCATGATCTCAGGGTGGTGGGGTCCAGTCCCACACCAGACTCTGCACTCCATGTGAGCCTACATGAGATACTCTCCCTCTCTCTCTCTCTGCCCCTCCCCCAGCTCACACACTCTCTCTCCCTCAAATAAATAAATCTTTTAAAAAATCAGACCCTTGAGACACCTGGGGTGGCTCAGTCATTTAAGCATCTGCCTTTGGCTCAGGTCATGATCCCAGGGTCCTGGGATCAAGTCCCACATAAGGCTCCTTGCTCAGTAGGGAGCCTGCTTCTCCTTCTGCCCCCCCCCCCCTCTTGTGCCCTCTCTCTCTCTCTCTCTGACAAATAAATAAAATCTTTAAAAAAGAAATCAGACCCTCTAGTTCATCTTTGTATCAGGTGCCGCCCCAACACGTTCTGCATTGCCTAAGATGCTGAAAGTGCTCAATAAAGAAAAAGACACACTTACGTCCCTTACTCTTTCAGTGACAATAAATGGGGTCAAAACCTACATTTGGATAATACTGTAAAAAGTAAATTCACATAAAGAAATTAATATATTTAATCTCAAATTCAAGTTAACTAGGAGAAAAGTCAGTTCAAACAGGTGAATGAAGAAAAGTATAAATTATTGAATACCCTTAAGGAATTAGTGTAGACAGAGCTGTTGTCACTTCTTCATAAATTTTCAGAATGTACAGACTAAAATGTTTTGTTAATATCATATGTCACAGTAATTTTACGCTCTCAGGTCGATTGCAATTTGCATTTCATGTTGAGAAAATGCTTTAAAACAAAGTAATGTTAGGGTAATATGCTCCCTTACTAAATATTTTTAAATCTCTAATAATGGGGTCCAAAGTAAATTATTTTGTCCTGTATATATCATAAAGTCATAAATCTTCATTCTTTAAGGCAATTTTATTTAAAAGTTTATTTTATAGTCAAGAAATTGTTAAGCAGAATACTTTAACCTTTGAGAGACATTTATATAAATGTGGCATAACTCCTTTCTTATGACACTTTTATTTTGAAGAATATTTTCCTTATATCTATATTATATTCATGCTCAGGTTTAAGGCTCAATCGCAATATATTTGACATAACTTAGGCTTTATTCAGAAATAAATTAACAGTTGAACATCCTAAATTTCATAAAGATATCATATCTGATAAATTATCAAGCATTTTTTGATGCTTATAAAAATGCTATAAAGAGGGAGAGACTATATTTTAGTTACTAAGAGAATGCCATCTGACTGTAGTGTGCGACTTTGATATCTAGGTGTAGTTTTTGGGCTATAGAAAATGAGATGTTTTCTGAACAACAGACAAATCCTCAGGATTCAGTCACACTGGAAGATTAGAGGTTTCCTATGTATAACAGAAGGTTTTTTTTTTTTTTCATATCTGAAGCTGGGACAACCAGTAAACATAATAAACATTCTAATGTAACTCATGGAGGAAAGTAGATAGCAAGATGTACAAATGTCAGAACTGAATCAGCCTGATAAGCAAATAGTCAATCATTTGTTATTACTTTTTGCTTGTTAAATCCAATAAGCTCTTTTGTTAATATAAGAATATAGGTGATCCTGTTTTGAAAAGATCATTATTAGAACAGGGCATTCACTCACTCCTTCGATACACAGTGCCTAAAATGTGTCAGTCAACTGTGCCAGAAGTAGAAAATATAAATACAAATATGACATTCTTTCCCTTACAAACTGCATGGAAAAAAATAGTTGAAACCTGGACTTTATTAAAATGCAAAGTTTCTTCTCCGCAGAAGATAAGGTCAAGAGAATGAGAAAACAAGCCACAGACTTGGAGAAAATATTTGCAAAAGACACATCTTATAAAGGATTATTATCTAAAATATACAAAGATTTCTTGAAACTCAACAATAAGAAAATGAACAACCTGATTAGAAAAAATGAGCAAAAGACTGAACAGATATCTCAACAAAGAAATATGCAAATGGAAAATAAACATAGGAAAAGATGCTCAACATAATATGGCATTAGGAAAATGCAAATTTCAACAACACTGAGCTGCCACCACATACCTATTAAAATGGCCACAATCCAACACACTGACCACACCAAATGCTAGCGAGGATATGGAGCAATAGCCTTCCCCAAATGCAAGTCGGCTGCTTGTCACTTGAAAGGCCAATCCTCAAGAGACAGGTTTTGCCTAGAAAGGAATGGGAGCTTTATTCAGGAGGCTAGCCACCTGCAGAGACAGACTCTTCTCCAGAGGCCAACTCCGAGGTTCCTACCTGGTACAGAGATTTTTAAAGAGTCTTAATCAGTTAAGGGAGTGACATTTCTTGATTACATTCAGACTCAATGATGCCAGTTCCAGATTTATCTCAGTGCTCAGAGGTTGTGCAAGAAGTTCTAGTCCCTTGGTACTCAAGGGCTGTGCAAGTGTACTCTGCTCTTTCTGCAAAGGAGGGTGAGGTCTACAGATGCACAAAGGAAGGTCAGTAAAGTCACCCACGTGACTTTAGAAAAGAAACACATTTTGCTAAGAGATTTCTGGGCTAATCAGAAAGCTAACGCGGCTTCAAATAAACCTGCTGGCCTCTGTGGCCTCAGAATGTTCTAGTCCTTCATTCCCCAAGGGCAGCTGTCTACAAATCTCAAAGAAAGTAAATTAGTTCTGTTACAGATCAAGGGCCTTAAGTCAGCAAGCAAGAAGTGTGTTAACTTGAAGCAAGTTAACCCTTAAGACCAGCTGGAGTGCTGTTACAAAAGGAATTCTCATTCATTGCAGGTAGAAATGCAAAATGGTTCAGACCATTTGTCAGTTTTCTTACAAAACTAAGCATATTCCCACCATGTGATCTGGCAATTATACTCCTTGATCTTTATGCAGATGAACTGAAAACTCATGTCTGCATAAAAACCTGCACACGGATTTAGAGGGTTTTGTTTATAATTGCCAACACTTGAAAGCAACTGAGCTATCCCTTCAGTAGGTAAATGAATAAAGTGTGATACATCCAGACAATGGAATATTATTTAACACTAAAAATAAAGGAGCTTTCAAGCCATGAAAAGACATAGAGGAAACTTAAATGCATATTACTAAGTGAGCTACGTATTGCATGAATCCAACTCTGTGACATTCTGGAAATGAGAAAACCATGGAGACCTTGAAAAGATCAGTGGTTACCAGGGGCTGTGCGGGAGAGAAGGATGGACAGGCAGAGCAGATCTTTGGGTAGCAAACCTACTCTGTATATTACAGTGGTAGATATTTGACATTATAGACCTGTCAAGACACACAGAAGGTACAGCACCAAGAGTGAACTCTAAGATAAACTATGCACATTGGTGATAATGATCTGTTAGTCTAGGTTTATAGATCATAAGAAATGTGCCCATGGTGAATGCAGGTGTTGATAGTGATAGGTTTTAAAAACATCATGCCTACACTAATCAAAAGAAAGACAGAGTGGCAATATTGGAATTAGACAAGATAGGATTTCAGAGCAAAGGAGTTTAGCAGGGCTAAAGAAAATGTCATTTCATAATGATAAAGGGGCCAACTAATCAAGAGGAGATAAGAAAGTTAAACACTTGTATACCCAAAAGCAAAGCATCCAACCACATGAGGCAAAAACTGAGAGAACTGCAAAAAGAAACAAATCCCAAACTTTAGTTAGACATCTTACCACCCCTCTTCAATTACTGATAGAACAAGTAGACCGAAAAACAGTAAGGACGTAGATTTGAACAGCACTGTTAAACTTGATCTAATTCACATTTATAAAGCACTCCACTCAACATCAACAGAATACGCCCTCTTTTCAAGTGTACACAGAACAGGTACCCAGAGGAAATACATTCTGGTTTGAGGAGAGTTGCATTTTTCTGCATGTGAAAGTAAGATGATTATTTTGTGCTGTTGGGACAGAAGGTGAGGTAAAGGGAGGGTTATGCAGAGAGAAGTCAGAGGTCAGAGCTTGATTCAGATACAATGGCCAAGGGACTTTCTGAGGCTAGAAAAATTTAATACCCAATTTCAAGTTATCTGTGTTGTATATGCCCCTTCCCTACACTACATAACCCCAAATCTCAGTGATTTTATTTATTTATTTATGTATGTATGTATGTATGTATTTATTTATTTATTTATTGTATTCATAGCTGTCTCTGGTGAGCAGTAGGAGAAAAGCAGGGCAGAAAATAGAGAAGGAAATGCTCCCACGTCTAACTTGAAGCCAGGGCAGAGATAAAGCAGCCTCAAGACTCAGAGTAATGAGAATTCAGCAAAAGCAGGAAACTGCAAACACTAGCACAAATGTATCTGCAGAAATCCTGAGGGCATTGGACCTGAATAAAACATAATTGCAGAGTTTGACCTGACCCTATGCTATCCTGAGGCTGAGGAGCAGGGTGACCGCAGTGATCATCTGTGTTACATTTTTCTCTCCTCCCACCCACCACCATATGAGAAAAGAAACAGTATAAATTTAAATTCTGTTATGAATAATTCCAAAGCCCTCCACCTAAAAGGCAAAAGTGGCTGCAAATAGTTTTAAAATAATGATTCCATTACCTACCCACCACCCAGTTTAATTTGAGCATAGTATCTCAAGAGCTACAGCAACAAGTTGATGCCAGCAGTAAGATAAAAAATGAGAAACAATGTACGAAGTGTGCAGGGAGGGAGAGCAGACATGTGGACAAGGACTTAATTTTCAAGAGTGTGCCTGGAAGCTAAACCCAGGCAGGTGTTTATGTCTCTCTGCGCCCCACCCCCCATATTTAACATGTTTCAAATGATAGTATATAGGAGCAGAGAAATGCTAATCAAACTTTTTGGCTAATATAGCAGAAGGTAAAAGAAAACATGAGTTTTCGGATAGTCATAGTGAATTCAAATTGTTTTAAAACATCTTCATGGAGGGGGAGGGTTTGGAGACTCAGTCACCTAGAGAGTTCAAGGAAGATCTCTGATCCAAATTCTCTGCATTTGAATTTTTGAGAGATGCCAAATCTTGGTACCACTTGTCACATCCTACGAATCAATTTATTTGGTGCAAACTACCAAGTTCCATGGCCTCATTCCTTGGACCACAAGGCTGCCATGCAAAGGACATCTGCATGATCCAAGACCTCCATGATTAGCAGCTGCAATGGGACAGAGGTGACAATGAACCCAGGGCCCAGAGTAGGAAGGATCTTTCAACAGTCTGAAATCAGCATGTTACACTCTTATGTGCCCAGATACTACTCCATAAGGTGGTGACATTGTCTAGATTACTCACATTTGTTCCTTTGGTACCTGGCACCATGCCTACAGAGCTCAAGAAGGCGCTCAGCAGATAGTTGTAGAACCGGACGGAGGACACATTTGGAGTCTGACCAAGTCTGAAATACAAGAACAACAACAACAAATGTTTATGATCCTGGTCATGACTGAAGCTTCAACCTCTGCCTGATGGTAATAAATCAGGTGTCCCTCTGAGAGATGGAGCTGTGATTTTTCCCAGCTATCAAAGCAGAACAATTCTTTCAACTCCAGAGACATATGGTCAGCAAGGGTAGTTAATGCTACAGAGATGTAAGAAAGCATTTGTGGAGTTTTTTCTCAGCACAGTTTGTAACAAAGTTCAAATTGTAGGTCAACCTGTGAGGTAAGCAGAAGTCTTACAAATGACCTTTCTCTTTCTGTGCCTTTTTATCGTCCTCTCTCAGCCCTGACCCCCTATTCTCCTATTTTTCTAGGGCCCTCCTCCTCCCCATTCCTCTGCCTTCACCTAAATAAGCCAGAGCCACACAGCCAGCGGCCAGATGATACTAAACATTTTCTATTTTAAAAGAGAGCAGTTTGGTGAGCAGTTATGCCTAAGAACTTCATGGGTTATCCCTCTCAAATGTCTGTGCATTTGCAGTGGATGAAACCATTTTTATCTTAACTCAAGAGAGTGCATGAAAAGGGGATATTAGAGTAATCAATAAATCTGGATAAAAAAAATTTAAAGAGGAAAGCCTTATAGTATTTTATTCAATATACGACAATTTTTTTTTCACTGAAACTAAGTAGAAGGAAAAGAAAAGCTATCTGTTTGATGTGGTACTTTCTACTGGCCTTAAGACATCTGATCCAGAAGAGCATTTTCAGTAGAACAGTAAGAAATCTCAATCAGATGTCTATTCATATCACAGTGAGTTTTATTCTGTCTTTATGAAAACTGCACAGAAGCTTTCATATGTGTGCTTCCTTATTCAACATTCACAGAAAATATAAATAATAATGTGCCTTTCAAAAAAAAAAAAAAAAAACCAGACATGGTAGAGGATTCTCAAATTCCCCTTTGCTTTCAATTGTGGCTTTATCTCCTGCTCTCCCACCCACACATTATTTTTTTCATTACATCAACTACCCCCTAACCTTAACCAACCACACAAGGCTTGCAAAAACACAGCTCTCGGGAATCACGACTCTGAGTGTTATCAAGTAGGATGGCAGCAAGTATCCTGAGCCAAAAACATGAAAACCAGAACAATCTCTAACAGCAAGTTTCACGGCAATTAAAGATAAAATAGCTACCTAAGCCAAACCACAAAGATACATATTCCCTTCACCTCCTTACCCTGTAAAAGTTCAACTCTGATTCAACTCTCTCATCTGGTCATCGGGATTTCGCTGCTGTCCATCAAGTGAAGAAAGTTTTTAAAGTCTATTTGAATTATTTAATGTGTTTCCTTTTGAAACTCTTCATGTGTAATTTAACATTTAAATACACACTTCTGGGCACTGAGTAATAGAAAGTCACATATGTAGCAGATTTTCTCAAGAATGCTTGAGACCCATTTCTTTACTCCCTGGCATCAAGATGTCAGGTGGGGGCAGCATAGGGTTTGACTGAGGTGTGTCTGCTCACAAGCAGGTAGATTAATTTCTCTCCTTCATCTGATTCTTCTTTCACCAGTTTCCTTATCTTTGCCGCCTAAGATTCTATCAAAAGGTAATTTGCCATGGATTCTTTGAGATCATTTATTAACCACTCGCAGACAGATCTACAAAACCTCCTGCTTAAAACAGAGCAATCGATCTGCTTATTCTTAAGCTATGACCAGTTGCTGAATCTGCATCCATGACATAATTTTTGCTTGTTAAAACTACCTGCTTTATTTTGGTGGATTCACAGATTCATCAGTTTGAAAAAGAGACTATGAAAGACATCACTCATTCCTATAATTGAAGGGGTTCTCAGTTTATTTGGTCTATTATTCTAAAATCCATTTAATATACTCATCTAATTTCTGAATAGATATATGCCTGTTGGGTCACTGTTCCCAGTGAGGTATTTTCATAACTAACTGGGAGTGGTTGACCAGAGGACAAATGGAGAAGAAGCAGTCAGTAATTCTCCAGCTTGCTGTGGGAGTAAGTGAAATCTCTCTAATTGTCAGTTGTCTGTACAGTTATAAATGCACCCTTGTGTTGATCTCCTCGGGGATTAGGGGAAAGAATCTCCAAAACCTTTCTTGTTATTATTCTGGAAATAAAATATGCAATAAAAAGAGTACCTACATGGAAGTCCAAAAGTGTGATCCTAGCAACCAGGGCAGATTTGAATTCTGGGTCACATGGGTGAGCTTCCATTTCTTCCACTAGGAAACAGAAAAACTAACAGTGTCTACCCTGTGGTGTTTTGTAAAGATAGATTAAATTATATGAGGTGTATAGCTGAGTGACTGACACATAAATGCTCAGCAAAGTTAGGTTATTTTTAGGACATACTACTCTGCTAAAACATTTTTAAAACTAAGAAGAGAGGGGCGCCTGGGTGGCTCAGTGGATTAAGCCGCTGCCTTCGGCTCAGGTCATGATCTCAGGGTCCTGGGATCGAGCCCCGCATCAGGCTCTCTGCTCCGTAGGGAGCCTGCTTCCTCCTCTCTCTCTCTGCCTGCCTCTCTGCCTACTTGTGGTCTCTCTCTCTCTGTCAAATAAATAAATAAAATCTTAAAAAAAAAACAAAGAAGAGAAAGGAAATATGAAGAAAAAATTCTTGTGATTCCAAATATCATTTTTAGAAGATACAAGGAGGTCACTTCTAAATTTATTGTGCAATTCCCTCTTTCCCTCTGATCAAGCAACACATTTTACATGTGTTCTTAGGAAACATTGATCTCTTGGAAAGTGCCACCGTTAAACTGTAGAACTTAACAGAAATACTTCACAGTAGTTAGAGACAGTGACTACTTATCCAAATTCAGATCCTTTAGGAGAAAACCAAATACTGGAGCACAGTTTTTGGCAATTCATTACCACTGAAGTCTACTCTTGTTGCTCAATTGGAAACAAACAAACAAGCAACAACAAACAAGCAACAACAAAACCCAGAGCCTTTTGCTCCATTTTTCAGCTTTTTTGGGGGTGCCATCAGCAGGCTGAAAAAGAAAAAAGAAAAAAAGGCAGAAAAAGTACACTGGAACTCCAAGGCTGGGGATCATGACCATGTTTTTTGTTTGTTTGTTTTGTTTTGTTTTGTTTTGTTTTGTTTTTTACTGATACTGGTCTAAGTCTCCATCCTCTTAACTAGATAAAATATAAGTATACGAAGTATGTTGGTAAGGAACAAAGTTTTTTGTTTGACATACAAAAGCATCACACTTTCATTTCCTTGCCTCTAAACATTCTGTCTGTTCATCAGCAAAGGAGAACATAAGATGACATGTGGCTATGTGATTTAAAAAAAAATGAGAATCTGTTTAATATCCATTTGGAGCATAACTCAATATCTGTATCTTTTAAAATACTGCAGGGTATGATGAGCAAACAAATCAAGCTGGAAAGGTAGTCCCTGGGAAATTTCCATTTTCTCAGGCTAAGTGGATTCCCCCAATTTCTCACTCTTCCTTAACTCAATAATTCTTTTCTCTTGCGCAGGTGATTTGCAGCCTTCAGGTGATGCATTCGAGAACACTGTGAACAAATCCCTTGTGTGCCTTCCCAACACTTTATCTAGGTTTTCATCTGTACCAGTTAACTCTGCATCAAACCCACAGAAAAAGCCAAATTGGAGTTTTCATACCAAGCGTACCTATAGGAATCAAGAAAACACATGAAAAAAACAAAGTTGCTATTGTAATAAGTAGAAAGGAGAGCACGCATTCTGTTCTACTGAGAATTAATATGTTTCTCCATTGTTCTTATTCTGAAACAGCTTTGTTGTAATTTGGCAAGGTTAAGGTATGTGCGAGTTTTCTTTCCCGGTTGGCCCATGAACAATTTTTATAATGCAAAAGGAACAAAGTGGAATTTGCAAGCTGTCTTACTACTACCCAGTATCTTGCTCTGCAGAGAACTCAGATGGCTACGCAACGGTTTTATTGTGTAATCTTGCTGTGAACAACATATAAACTATAATTTAACTGGGGTTTTTAATCTAAACAAATAAAAATTTTAAAAGAAGTAAACTATGATGTAGCTTCCAAATCAGCTATACTGGAATAAATATGTCTTCTCTGAAGTGCTATAACTTGGATCTGTGAGTCTCAGCCATGAAGAAGGTTAGGTTTTTATGTCCTCTCCTCTTACATTAAAATGGAATGTACTGGCGACCCCAGAGTTTGTGTGCATTGACTTCTAAGCAAATGTCTTCTACGTCAACTCAGACATTTCCTGAGTCACTTTGTAAGGTTATCAGTGATTTCAAATATTAGGACTTCTCTAAATTTGTACTCTTTTTAATTCTGATTTTATACATTTCAGTTATGCTTGTATCATAGAGTCAGATTTAAATTCTTTTCCTTCCTTGAAAACAGATTTGAAACTGCAGCATTGGGATTCCAGTGATCAATAAATAACTCTGGAAACCAAAGCAGAAATAATTGAAAGTGAACACTTCCCGTAAATATCTTCTTTGAAACCTAAAGTTTAAAAATACTGCCACAAGTATTTCTTTCAGATTGTTTAGATAATCAAACAAGGCCTTACAAAGAAAAATAAAAGTGAGATGAGAACATATTTGTTAATGGCTCAAATGGACCCCAAATGAGGAAGATTGAAAATACTTCATTAATAGGGCACCTGGGTGGCTCAGTCAGTTAAGCATCTGCCTTCAGCTCAAGTCATGACCCCAGGTTCCTGAGATTGAGCCCTGAGTTGGGCTCCCAGCTCAGTGGGGATCCTGCTTCTCCCACTCCCTTTGCCTGCCTTTCTCCTGTTTGTTCTCTCTCTCTCAAATAAACAAATAAAATCTTAGAAAAAAGAAGAAAATAATTCATTAATATATTCTGTTTTAGAGTGGTCATTATTCTATTGAAACTGAATTCAAGGATATAAAGAGTAACAAGACTGTTGAGATATAGATATAGATATAGATATAGATATAGATATAGATATAGATACACACACACACACACACACGTACTCATATACATATGTACACATATATTAAGCCACCAGTAAGCTATATACTCAAAGGAACTGAATTGTAAAGAGGGGTGAGCTCTTCTTCATGGATCTGGTTAGTTACACTTTCATCCATAGGTGGAACTGCTGTGTCTGGGCACAGTTAAGCAGAGTATCTTGCCTCCCAGAGGCCAGGGAGAGGGGAGGGTTGATATGCTGGGGAAGGAGAAGTCAACAAAACTTAGAAATCTCATGAACCTGCTTGAAGGACTGGAATCTAGAGCAGTTTCAGATGCAGAAATAGTTCCTCTCAATTGCCACTGATTCTACCACACAAGTTCTTTGGGGTTCAGGAGGCTCAGTGCTACGCTGGAAGGCAAGGAACAATCTCTTGCAGTCCTAATGGTGCTTAGATCCCAAAGTCTTACCAGAGAGAGTTGCTTGTAATACACATAGAACAGATTTTGCCCTGAGGACGTTTGACACATGAGGTCGACATGAGGTTTGACACAACTTGGTAAAGTTGTAACCTAGACTCTGATCTAGCTCAACTTCTGGCTGAATTAAAAAAAAGAAAAAGCATTCTCTTTCTCTAAGTATCTGGCAAAGGAAAAAGCAGGACATCTCTGGAGAAAAGATTTATTCTACTGTCTATGGGCCCTTTAAACACAGTATCTGCCATACCGTTTAAAAATTATGATACAGTTTTTTCAGTTAACAAAACCAAAAGACAACTGCCAGAATGGGAGAAGATATTTGCAAACGACATATCAGACAATGGGCTAGTATCCAAAATTTATAAGGAACTTAGCAAACTCAACACCCAAAGAACAAACAATCCAATCAAGAAATGGGCAGAGGACATGAACAGACATTTCTGCAAAGAAGACATCCAGATGGCCAACAGACACATGAAAAAGTGCTCCACGTCACTCGGCATCAGGGAAATACAAATCAAAACCACAATGAGATATCACCTCACACCAGTCAGAACGGCTAAAATTAACAAGTCAGGAAATGACAGGTGCTGGCGAGGATGCGGAGAAAGGGGAACCCTCCTACACTGTTGGTGGGAATGCAAGCTGGGGCAACCACGCTGGAAAACAGCATGGAGGTTCCTCAAAATGTTGAAAATAGAACTACCCTATGACCCAGCAATTGAACTACTGGGTATTTACCCTAAAGATACAAACGCAGTGATCCGAAGGGGCACGTGCACCCGAATGTTTATAGCAGCAATGTCTACAAGAGCCAAACTATGGAAAGAACCTAGATGTCCATCAACAGATGAATGGATACAGAAGATGTGGTATATATACACAATGGAATACTATGCAGCCATCAAAAGAAAGGAAATCTTGCCATTTGCGACGACATGGATGGAACTAGAGGGTATCATGCTTAGCGAAATAAGTCAATCGGAGAAAGACAACTATCATATGATCTCCCTGATATGAGGACATGGAGATGCAACATGGGGGGTTAGGGGGATAGGAGAAGAATAAATGAAACAAGATGGGATTGGGAGGGAGACAAACCATAAATGACTCTTAATCTCACAAAACAAACTGGGGGTTGCTGGGCGGAGGTGGGGTTGGGAGAGGGGGAGGGGGTTATGGACATTGGGGAGGGTATGTGCTATCGTGAGTGCTGTGAAGTGTGTAAACCTGGCGATTCACAGACCTGTACCCCTGGGGATAAAAATACATTATATGTTTACAAAAAAAAAAAAAATTGGAAGGGGAGGCGAACCATAAGAGACTGTGGACTCTGAAAAACAACCTGAGGGTTTTGAAGGGTCGGGGGTGGGAGGTAGGGGGAACAGGTGGTGGGTAATAGGGAGGGCACGTATTGCATGGAGCACTGGGTGTTGTGCAAAAACAATGAATGCTGTTACGCTGAAAAAAATAAATGAATTAAGAATGAAAAAAAAATTAACTTCTACCTTGTTTAAACCACTATTATTATTTTAAGATTTCTGTTATTTTCAGATAAAGTTTAAGCATCACTATATATGAAATCAAAACAAGAATTTGGTTATATTCTCAAGTTAAAATACCTTTAAAGGAAAAAAAAAGTCTGAAGAAGATCAAGAGGATGTTTGTGGCTAGAAAATCAATACATACAATCTAGCATCCAGGAAGAATGCATGCCTTTTTGCTAAAATTTGTTTTGCATATTCAATCATAAACTACAATAACAACTAAAAAAAACATGGAAAAGTGCAGGAAAACCATCAGGTACTGTTGAATTTCTTCAGTAGTTTGGCTGTGCCACTTAAGTACACTTTGGGAAGATCCAGCTAAAGAAAACTAAAGTTCAAACGTCATGAGATAATTTGACGTAAGAGTGAGATTATTTGCTTAAATATAACAAAGTGACAGCAGATTTTTTGAAATTGTTGAAATACAGAGATTCTATACACCAAAGTCTAACCTAGATTAATTCATAACTCCACTACTGACATGGATGGGAGATGAACATTAACAATGGGTGCCTGTGCACTCACAGGCATATGGTAATACACACCAATAGCTCTATCAAAGCACATATTTATTTTTCAGAGGAAAACCGCAATGAGGATCTTAACTTTTTTCAGTGGCTGAAAAGAGCTTATTCTATATTGAAATCTAAAATTCTCTGACAGACTGAAACAGAATTTCACAATGAAAGATTATATTTTTAACAAAATATTCTAATGCCTCAATTAAATGAAAACCTTGCCTACGGAAAGGCCAAAGTCCAATTGTTTTCCCAATAATCATTGAAAATACCGGATGAGAAGAGATTTTGACTTCTCCAGGTCCTACAATGCCTGGCCAGAGCTCCTAATAACATTTTAAGCCCAGCTACTGGATTGCCTAAACTGTACCTGGAAGAAAGAGTAAGGGTATATTGTGAATGACAGAGTTTACCATAAGGTAGAACACTATCTAAGTTATTAGCTACCCTAAACAGACTCAAATACCATAAAACTTATTTTAAAATAATGTGATTTAAATATTACTCATACATAAAATTACTTTATTTTATGATGAGTAAATTTCCCAGTCCTTCCATTATGTGTTTTTAATGGGAGATATTTTCTTAAAACTATAAGGCAAGCTTCTGAGTGGATGATCTTTTTGAAACTGTTATTTATTTTAATTGAAAAGATATCTGAAGGGTTTTCAATAACTGGAATGGTTCTCACCATTTTTCACCAAAGCTTTAAATTTATGTACCATTCTTAAATAAGGTCATCCAAAGATAAGTAATATCACATGCCTAACCAATGTCTGTCAACATTTAGAGGAATAAAGACTCTTGTTTTATATAAGAAGATAGAAAATAGGGTTTTAAAAGCACCATAATACTCATAACTGAAGCATATGTTTTGATGTGCCATCTTGTTAAAAAATGTAAGATGCCAAATACCTGCTTTCTGTATTGATTAATAAACATATGAATCCTAAAAAAAAAATTATGATACAGTTTTTTTAGGAGAATAGGAGTCATGATTGAGATTTTTAAAGGAAGTTTACGGAAGCAAAACCACAGATGATTTGCATGTTAAAATTAGCATATAAGGATTAAAAAGCAGACTTTTAAAGAATTTAGAGGAAAAGATGGGGAACTTCATCAGAGAAATGAAGACTCCATAAGGAAACAAATGTAAATTCTAGAAGTAAAAGTGCAATACCTAAATTAATGATTTGTTGGATGGGCTTAACAGTCTAGATTCAGTAAAAGAAACAATTAGAAAACTTATAGACAGGCCAATAGAAATAATATCAACTGAACCACAGAATCGAAAAAAGAACTTTAGAGACCTGTGGGACAATAATTAGTGATCTTATATGTGTATAATTAGAATACTAGATAGAGAAAAGAGAAAGTCAGACTAAAGAATTATTTGAAGAGATTATTGCTGAGATTTTTTTCAAAATCAATGAAAGATCAAACTACTTTAGAAGTGAAGAAAAACAGGATAAATGCTAGGAAAACCATCCCTGGGTATATAACAGCTGCAGTCCTTAAAAACAAACAAACAAACAAACAAACAAGCAAATAAACAGAAAATCTAAATTTTCTAAATTTAACTCTAAATTTAGAATCTAAATTTTTTAGATATAAATTTAGATCTTAAAAAAGGTGACATGAAAATATCACAGTACATTTAGAGAAATAAAGATAAGAAGTAGAGCTGAGTACTCATCAAAAATAATGAGAACAGGAAGAAACTGGATTGATACCTTAAAGCACTACAAGGCGGGGGGATATCAATCTAAAATTCCAGACTTCATAAAAACATCCTTCAAAATTCAAAGTGGAACTGGTATATTTACAGAAAAACAAAATCTGAGGCAATTGGTCACCAGTACATGGGCACTTCAAAAAATACCAAAAGAATTTGAGGGAAAAGGGAATTATTCTGGGCAGAAGCCTTGACCTTCAGAGAGGAAGGAAGAGCCCCAGAAATATACAATGTCATTTTCAATTTAAAATAATCTTTCTTTTTGGTTAAAGCAATTACAATTATGTATTACGGGGTTTGTAAGATATACAGAATATAGAAATGAAGTTATTTGCCCACACAATTAACAGAGAAACAAATTCAATTATGGTGGTTCACAGCTAGACATAATGGTGCTTTTAGTTATTCTGTTGACAAATTGACTTTTTTTCCCAAATTTTTACAATATTTTTATGTTAATAAATTTGCAAAGAAAATGAAAATATAATAATGCCTATAGTACAAAAAAGTGGAAAATAGAAATAAAGGTAATGTGATACAGTGAAAGAAAGTGAAAATATTGTTCTTACAGAACAATTTCCAAATGTACCTCCATCATTATTTCAAACAATAGTCTCTAGGGGATACTTCCAGATCTCTCTCACTTACATGTCCTTAAGAAATTTAGCTTTTCATGTATATTAAGATTCTTTCGGGGTACCTGCATGGCTCAGCCATTGGGTGTCTGCCTTGGGCTCAGGTCACGATCCCAGGGTCCTGGGATTGAGCCCTGCATCTGGCTCCCAGCTCCACGCAAAGCCTGCTTCTCCCTCTCCACTACCCCGGCTTGTGTTTCCTCTCTCGCTGTGTCTCTGTCAAATAAATGAGTAAAATCTGAGTGGTGCAGTTGGTTAAACATCTGGCTGTTGCTCTCAGCTCAGGTTTTGATCTTGGGGTCATAAGCTCAAGCCCCATGTTGGGCTCCATGCTGGGTGTGGAACCTGTTTGATCATTAACGATCCTTGTTGACGATGATGAAAATAAACTGGTTTTCCTACTCATTTTCTTCCATCAGATAGTGAGATAACTTCAACAAGCTCTCCTCTTCCTCTTCCATTTCTATTTCCAAACTTTTCAAATATGCATGGAGGATTCCTCATGTCTTCAAACATTTCCTTAATGATCCTTTAACCTTTGCCTTATCTTGAACACTGTTGTCCATAAAGACCCTACCACATATAGTTGTCTCAAGCAGAGAGTATTTTATCTCTCTGGTTTCTCATAGCTCATGTTTAAGAAGTAGGGCCATCCTGCTCTCTTTTGCTGCATCCAAACGCTATACATCCTTCTATTACAAGTTTGAGACCCATTGACAAATTGACTTTTTGACCGTATAGGGATTCATGTATCAAAATTTTGCCACATAGATCCCATATTGGGATTTGAATTGTCTTAGAAAATTAAAAAACTGTACCCCAGTCTGTTGTTACACAAATGGTTGTTCTGTCTTCCAAGGGGTTCATAGGTTTGGTAGGCGGAAGGATGTAAATGAGGTGACTGGTAAGAAAGGGGTGTAACATGGAAGACCTCACACAGTAGGGTTGGGCAGTTGAGGCTCCTGAGAGGCCTGGATTTGGGATGTGGCATGACCAGATAAGTGTTTTCTGAAGCCGATGCAATTTACGATCACCTCTTGAGTGTGGAGGAAGGCCACCCCATTTCTCAAGAGTTTCCCCCAACATTCCAATTCTTTGAATGATAGACATTCATTTTTATAAATTTCCCTTCATTTATTCATAATTATCACGCATTGGTCCACGGAAACCTCACAAACCTTTTTTTTTTTTTTTTTTTAACCCACATGGTTGTTCTTACATGAAAAACTTTCATTCTTACAGTTTTCCTCTCTGATTATCCCAGGGGTCTCAGACTGAGCTTCCAAGCTGAATGATTTTTCTCTTTCCATTACCTACTTCTATAAAAAGTTATACAGAGTTCCTTTTCCTTCAGAGACCTATTTAGTCATTTAAACTTTTGAGTTTTATATGCCTTTGATATCACCAGTGTTTATTATGATTAATTCATATGTGTGATGATTTCCTTAGTGATTTGAGGTCTTATTTGTGCTTTCTCTCTCCACTCTACCCCTTCTTCTCCCCCCTTCATGTTTCCCTTGGGTTGTTGAGTACTTCTCTTTTGTAGGTTTCTGTGGATCTTCCTGTATCATCTCATACTTATTCTTTTCTTCTTTCTCCCTCAGTTACTAACCCTTTCTCAACTATTAAAGCTTTCTTCTTATACAGACTCCAAGCAAATCTGTTTCTTTGGAGAAAGATATATCTAGTCTTTCTTCCTTATCAAGAACTTCATAATATTTTATTAAATATTCTAAAAAATAGCTTTCCACAATACCTTAGATGCCTCTAGGCTTGCTCCTCTGACAAGACTGCATGTCCTTGGCACAGGCCACACGTTCCTTTTTTATTACCATGACACTTTATGCTTGGCCAGGTTTCTCAGAGTGGCCGATTTGAATGGAACTATATGAATTTGTCCCAATTTACTATTCTTAAATTGTAGTTCTGGAGTGCCTAAAAGCCCCCAATATCTCTGAGACCAAAATTGTTTCCACAGTACTAAGACATTACTTGCTTTCACATTCCTCTTCTCCCACGAATGTATGCGGAGGTCCCTGGAGGCCACTTGACATGTGGTGACATCATTGCTCTATTGGCTAATGGACCTGGTACTTGTGTATTCTTGTTTAATCTCTAAAATTTTCAAAGGTAGTAGGATTGAGGTATAAACACTTGTGTTTTCAGATATTTACTTATCTATTCCTCAGTATTTCTACTATTCTCTTCCTACATATCTGTAAGGATATTTGTAAACTCTTTAGTCGGTAAATTATCATGGATGGAATTTTAAAGTTCTCCCCTCCCCTACATGGAAACACAAGGACAAGTACATACACTTTATGGTCTTGTTTTGCAATGATATTTCAGAATTGTTTTTAAAAGTTTTCTGAACTTTTAAGTTCATTTAATGTTATTTTATGACTCAAAAGTGTTTTATTCTAAAATAAAAATATTCAATTTTTTCTTATATTTCAGAATGGATCAGTGGCTTAAACGGGGAGATTAAAATAAACTTTCTCAAGCCACAGCTGCGTTGCCTATGATTAAAAGATGCTGACAATTATGAAACTGACATTCGAGTGTTAGTTCCCAGACACACCGAAAGGGGGGGGGGGCACTCCAGAGAAGTTGAGGAAACTGTAATTAGGGAGAAAAATAAAAATAACAAAAGCTATCTTTATCTCAGCTCTGTAGATGTTGAAAATTTATCTTTATGTGTCTTATGCAACACTGCATCTAAAAATCTTTTTTTTAGAGAGATAGAAAGCACAGGCACACATGAGCATGGGTAGGGAGGGGCAGAGGGAGACAGAGAATCTTTAAGCAGACTCCACACGTTGAGCATGGAGCCTAATGTGGGAGTGGAACTCATGATCTTGAGGTCACAACCTGAGCCAAAATCCAGAGTTAGATGCTCAACTAAACCACCGTCACCCCAACACTGCATTTTTAAATGGAATTTTGGTGCCCACAGGGTCATTTTCAAACCATTTAGAGTTTAAAGGAAAAGCAATTACATATTTTAAATGCCCAAACCCAGGATCAATACATTTGTAAAATACTGTAGAAATGAATTAATGGAGAGCTTAAATGTCTCTGGAGCAATGGCTCTCAAACTTTAGTGAGCATTTCAAAACTCAGTTGGCTCTTTGGGAGGCAGTTTGCTGGGTTCCAGTGCAAGACTTTCTGATGCAGTGTGCCTGAGGTGGGACTTGAGAGTTTTCTTTACCAGTTGGTTCCCAGGTGAAGCTGAGGCTGCTGGTCTGAGAATCTGGGAATCCCCAATCGAGAGCAATGATTCTCAATATTCAATGTGAGAAAAAAAATCCTTATGGAATTTAAGCCAAGTTCTGGGTGCCCATCACCTCCTACTCTACAGAATGATTGAATAGGTCTGAGTAGATCTGAAAAGGTTACAAATTTCAGAAGCTCTCCAGGTGATTCTGATGACAACACAAGGAGGACTTTGTTGAGCAGGTATTTAAAAATCTCCCCAAGTCATTTACATATTCAGTCAGGGCTAAGAACCAATGCTTTGGCACTCTCTTTCAAATGATCTGGAGGTACTTCCAAATAATTGGGCAATACTTCTAAACATTCCACAGTTTTTCTATCCTTCCCCTCTGCACCTGGAGCAGTTGGTCTGTGTCCCCCAACACACACACACACAGACTACAGCCCTACAGTATTATCTGCCCTACAGCCTCCTCTCCCCAACCCCACCTCAACTACCACATCCATCTCCCCACTATTGGTTTGTAGGCATCTGATCCATGCTAAGCCATAAAGCTTGGGAGTTATTAGCAGCTCTTGACTACCCTGTGAATGAACCTTGTGCAAAAAAACAAAAACAACAACAAAAAACAAAACAGCAACAACAAAACAAAGGTAAGGAGCAAAAGAATAAAGATATCCCACAAGAAAGTGAAAGTAGGAGTAGTAGAATCCCTGGATACAGTTGTTACTGAGGCCTGGGTATAATCTGGTCTATTTTTGTTGAGACACCACATATCTTCCAAAAAATCTATACTTTTTTGTTTTCGTTTTTATTTTTGTTATGCTCATTTGACTTAGAGATGTATAACTTGCAGTCAAGAATTTAATGACATTATAGAAACACATGTAATCCCTCGTTGACAAGTCCCAATCCCCAGGACACCATCTGAAGGAGGGCAGATACTTTGTTGATAAGAAAAATGAGGCTCTGAAGGGTTAAGAAACAGGCCTGAGGTCACACAGAAAGATAGGGCCAAAAGTAGAAATGAAAATAGTTAACTGGTAAAATCTTTTTTTCACACTCCATAGCCTCTCCAAGCATTGGAGAAACAACAATATTGTTATTTAAAACAATAACCATGACTTTGATTTACCTAAAACTTTCAAAGGCAACAGAGTAGCTTCTTCTAAAGTAGTGTGCATAAAATCCTAAGCCAAACCTTGTGTTAACAAATGGGAATTTCCAATGATTATTTAGCTATTGCCAATCTAATGAATTAGACAATATGTTTGGGCTTGGCAGACAGACCTCTTCATGATTTCCAATCTTCCTGGGGAAAGGTCAAGTGCATTAGTGGCTTTCTGGAAAAAG
Organism: Meles meles; assembly: GCF_922984935.1. Taxonomy (NCBI): domain Eukaryota; kingdom Metazoa; phylum Chordata; class Mammalia; order Carnivora; family Mustelidae; genus Meles; species Meles meles. Next base: position 55,969 of record NW_025721402.1, read on the forward strand.
AGTTCCTGAATAGCGTACCAAGTGTACTGTTAATGTCTGTGGAATCCACAAGCTGGTCACAATCCTTGCTGAACAAGAACTCAGGCACATGCCTTGGCTTTTATGGCACTTGAATAATGATATTCTACTTTAAAGAGTATAAGGGGTTTTTGAAATTCTGGTCTTATACCAAGTTTTTCCACTTCATGTAAAAGGAATCATTTATCCCTATCTATATGAAAGGGTGAAGAAACCATAGAGAAAGACAAAAGAAATTCTTCTTGTCTATAATTTTTCTATCTTCAAACATGACCTACTGTGTGAGATGTTGGACATACTCAGATGACGCCGTCAGAATTTTCAATTGCCAAAGTTGTCTTCTGAAAGCTGAACTTTTGTTATAAAAGAGATGTCTGTGAAAATGAGTAGATTCTGTAAAGTTACTAGTCATTTTCATTAATCTAAGTTTTCCAGATAAAATTTCAAAAACACCTAGAAAAATGTGTTGTAACAAAATCCCACAGTGATTTTCAAATGAATACAGGGGTGCCTGGGTAGCTCAGTGACTCAGTGGTTCAGCATCTGTCTTCTGCTCAGGTCATGATCTCAGGGTCCTGGAATGGAGCGCTGCACTGGGCTCCCTGCTCAGAGGGGAGTCTGCCCCCCCAAAACAATTAAAGAAAATATTTATAACTAACTAACTAAATAACTAACTAACTAACTAACTAAATAAATAAAATGAACACAAGGCACAAATTTCCACAATCATGTACCCCACACACAGAAAGAACAGTAGTGAGATTTTACCTCCAGAAAGATAAACTTTAGTGTAGGCAACTCAAAATATTGGGTGGTATGTGTGGATTGGAGGTTGTGTGTTATATAGGTAACTAGACGCTTTCACTGGGTGGGGGCAGCAGGGGGGGGGGTTGCAAGGGAAGGAATTTTGATTAATTTGATCCCAGGATGATACCATGAAATTAGTCTCAGAAGTTTTTCCCTCTTTTGAAAGGAAAATGTAAGGAGGCTTTAGTAGTAATGAATATGACTTATAAACAGACTCCATAAATTTAAAAAGGAGCAGTTAAATATGAAAAACAGTTACCCTAATTGAACAGGCTTTGCTTTCTTCTGTTTTAAAAATATTAAAATTAAGAACGGTTCATTTCTATCTACATCTGTCTGGACTACTATTATAATATAGCCCAGACTGGGTAGCTTATAAACACCAGAAACTTACTTCTCACAGTTCTGGAGGCTGGAAGCCTGAGGTCAGGGTGCTGGCATCATCAGGTGGGGGATCTCTTCTGGGGCTCTTCTGGACCTTTCATACCTTCACATGGTGGAAGGGCTGTGGAGCTCTGTCAGTGCTCTCTCTCTTTTTTTAGTATTATATTTATTTATTTGACAGTGAGAGAGATCACAAGTAGGCAGAGAGGCAGGCAGAGAGAGAGGGGGAAGCAGGCTCCCCGCTCAACAGAGAGCCCGATTCGGGGCTCGATCCCAGGACCCTGAGATCATGACCTGAGCTGAAGGCAGAGGCTTAACGCACTGAGCCCCCCGGGCGCCCCTATTGGTCCTCTTTTATAAAGCCACTAATCCTAATCACTTCCCAAAGGGCCCACCTCCTACTACCATCACCTTGAGGGGCAGGTTTCCAACCATGAATGTGGGGGGCACAAACACTCAGATCATAGCAATTCCCTTTCAGTGTAAGGAGTAACAGTTGTCACGTACAGTGATGGTGCTGTGTGTCAGACTCTGTTCATATATTACCACAATAATCACCACCATCCTATAAGGTGATTATTATCCTAGTTTGTATTGGTACCTATTGCTGTGTAACTAACCCCCAATTTCATAGCTTAAAACAATAAGCATTATTATCTTGGAGTTACTTCTTGAGTTAGGAAATCAGGCACAGCCTAGCTGCATGCCTCTGGCCCATATTCCTGGCTCTCGGCAGGCTGCTTCACAGGCTGTTACCTGGAGGCACCAGCTCCCTGCCACATGGGCCTCTTGACTGGGCTGCTCACAGCTGGCACTTTGCTCCCCTCAGGGAAAAAGTTTTAAGAAAGAACAGGCATGCACCCCCAAGCAGGAAGCTGCAGTCTTTGTGTTCCCAGTGTTGGGAACAAAGTCCTAACACATCTGCCCTAATCTCCTCATCAGAAAGGGATCCTACAATCCTGTGCATCCTACAATCCAGAAGAGAGAACGACACGACACGGGTGTGCAAATACCAGGAGGTAGGGGTCTTGAGGCTCTCCTAGAAGCCGCCTATCCTAGAGTTCTTATTATTCTAATAGTTGAGGAAACTGAGGTGTAGAGGGAATAAAGATTTGCCCAAGGTCATTTGGCTGTTCTGTGATTCAAAAGGCATTCATTTCTAGGCTACTAGAGCTCAGAGATCAAGTTCTTGATCAATATGCAATGGAAAAAAAATACAATTTAAGAAATCCACTGTTTGTGGGGCGCCTGGGTGGCTCAGTGGGTTAAAGCCTCTGCCTTCGGCTCAGGTCATGATCCCGGGGTCCTGGGATTGAGCCCCACATTGGGCTCTCTGCTCCGCGGGGAGCCTGCTTCCTCCTCTCTGCCTGCCTCTCTGCCTAGTTGTGATTTCTCTCTGTCAGATAAATAAAATATTTTTTTTAAAAAAGAAATTCACTGTTTGATGGTAACCCCCCCTTTTAAAATTTATTTATGTTCAGCGTAACAGTGTTCATTGTTTTTACACCACACCCAGTGCTCCATGCAATACGAGCCCTCCCTAGTATCCACCACCTTGTTCCTCAACCTCCCTCCCACCCCCCGCCCCTTCAAAACCCTCAGGTTCTTTTTCAGAGTCCATAGTCTCTCATGGTTCTTCTCCCTTCCAATTTCCCTCAACTCCCTTCTCCTCTCCATCTCCCCATGTCCTCCATGTTCTTTGTTATGCTCCACAAATAAGTGAAACCACGTGATACTAGATGCTCTCTGCTTGACTTATTTCACTCAGCATAATCTCTTCCAGTCCCATCCATGTTGCTACAAAAGGTGGGTATTCATCCTTTCTGATGGAGGCATAATACTCCATCATGTATTTGGACCACGTCTTCCTTATCAATTCATCGGTTGAAGGGCATCTTGGTTCTTTCTACAGTTTGGTGACTGTGGCCATTGCTGCTATAAACATTGGGGTACAGATGGCCCTTCTTTTCACTATATCTGTATCTTTGGGGTAAATACCCAGCAGTGCAATTGCAGGGTCAGAGGGAAGCTCTATTTTTTTATTTCTTGAGGCATCTCCACACTGTTCTCCAAAGTGGCTGCACCAACTTGCATTCCCACCAACAGTGGAAGAGGGTTCCCCTTACTCCACATCCTTTCCAACACACGTTGTTTCCTGTCTTGCTAATTTTGGCCATTCAAACTGGTATAAGGTGTTATCTCAATGTGATTTTAATTTGAATCTCCCTGATGGCTAATGATGATGAGCACTTTTTCATGTGTCTGATAGCCATTTGTATGTCTTCGTTGGAGAAGTGTCTGTTCATATCTTCTGCCCATTTTTTGATATGTTTTGTGTGTGTTGAGTTTGAGGAGTTCTTTATAGCTCCTGGATATCAACCTTTTGTCTGTACTGTCATTTGCAAATATCTTCTCCCATTCCGTGGGTTGCCTCTTTGTTTTGTTGACTGTTTCCTTTGCTGTGCAGAAGCTTTTGATCTTGATGAAGTCCCAAAAGTTCATTTTCGCTTTTGTTTCCTTGGCCTTTGGAGACATATCTTGAAAGAAGTTGCTGTGGCTGATATCGAAGAGGTTACTGCCTATGTTCTCCTCTAGGATTCTGATGGATTCCTGTCTCACATTGAGGTCTTTTATCCATTTTGAGTTTATCTTTGTGTACGGTGTAAGAGAATGGTCGAGTTTCATTCTTTTACATGTAGCTGTCCAGTTTTCCCAGCACCATTTATTGAAGAGACTGTCTTTTTCCACTGTATATTTTTTCCTGTTTTGTCGAAGATTATTTGACCATAGAGTTGAGGGTCCCTATCTGGGCTCTCTACTCTGTTCCACTGGTCTATGTGTCTGTTTTTATGCCAGTAACATGCTGCGTTGGTGATCACAGCTTTGTAGCAAAGCTTGAAATCAGGTAATGTGATGCCGCCAGGTTTGTTTTTGTTTTTCAGCATTTCCTGAGCAATTCGGGGTCTCTTCTGATTCCATACAAATTTTAGGATTATTTGCTCCAGCTCTTTGAAAAATACCGGTGGAATTTTGATTGGAATGTCATTAAAAGTATAGATTGTTCTAGGCTATAGACATTTTAACAATATCTATATTTATTCTTCCAATCCAAGAGCATGGAACGGTCTTCCATCTTTTTGTGTCTTCTTCAATTTCTTTCATGAGTGTTCTGTAGTTCCTCGAGTACAGATCCTTTATCACTTTGCTTGGGTTTCTTCCCAGGTATCTTATGGTTCTTGGTGCTCTAGTAAATGGAATCGATTCTCTAATTTCCCTTTCTGTATTTTCATTGTTAGTGCATAAGAAAGCCACTGATTTCTGTACATTGACTTTGTATCCTGCCACGTTACTGAATTGCTGTATGAATTCTAGTAGTTTGGGAGTGGAGTCTGTGGTTTTCCATATAAAGAATGATGTCATCTGTGAAGAGAGAGAGTTTGACTTCTTCCTTGCCTATTTGGATACATTTTATTTCTCTTTGCTGGCTGATTGTCATTGCTAGGACTTCTAATACTATGTTGAAAAAGAGCGGTGAGAGTGGGCATCCTTGTCATGTTCCTGATCTCAACGGGAGGGCTGCAAGCTTTTTCCCATTGAGGATGATATTTGCTGTGGGTCTTTCATAGATAGATTTTATGAAGTTCAGGAATGTTCCCTCTATCCCTATACTTTGAACCATTTTAATCAGGAACGGATGCTGAATTTTGTCAAATGCTTTTTCTGCATCAATTGAGAGGACCATGTGGTTCTTCTTTCTTTTATTGATTTGTTCTATCACATTGATTGTTTTTTGAATGTTGAACCATCCTTGCAACCTTGGGATGAGTCCCACCTGGTCATGGTCATGGTGGATGATCTTTTTAATGTGCTGCTGGATCCTGTTTGCTAGGATCTTTTGCAAATCTTAGCATCCATATTCATCAGTGATATTGGTCTGAAATTCTCCTTCTTTTTAAGTTCTTTGCCTGGTTTGGGGATCAGGGTAATGCTGGCTTCATAAAAAGAGTCTGGAAGTTTTACTTCTGCTTCAATTTTTTGGAACAGTTTCAGGAGAATTGCTGTTATTTCTTCTTCGAAAGTATGGTAGAATTCCCAAGGGAATCTGTCAGGTCCTGGGCTCTTGTTTTTTGGGAGATTTTTGATCACTGCTTCAATCTCGTTACTAGATATCGTTCTATTCAGGTTGTCAATTTCTTCCTGGTTTAATTTTGGGAGTTTATAGTTTTCCAGGAATGCATCCATTTCATTTAGATTGCTTAGCTTATTGGCATATAACTGTTGGTAATAATTTCTGATGATTGTTTCTATTTCGTCGGGGTTAATTGTGATCTCTCCCTTTTCATTCATAGTTTTATTAATTTGAGCTTTCTCTCTTTTCTTTTGGATTAGTGTGGCCAATGGTTTATTGATCTTATTGATTCTTTCAAAAAAAATCTTCTAATTACAATGATACATTCTACTGTATTTCTGGTTTCTACCTCATTGATCTCTGCTCTAATCTAGATTATTTCCATTCTTGTGAGTGGCATTGGTTTGATTTGTTGCTGATTCTCCAGTTTTTTAAGGTGTAAAGACAGCTGGTGTATTTTGGATTTTTCCATTTTTTTGAGGGAGGTTTGCATGGCTATGTATTTCCCCCTTAGGACCACCTTTGCTGTCTCCTGTAGGTTTTGGGCCAAAGTGTCTTTATTCTCATTGGTCTCATGAATTGTTTAAGCTCTTCTTTGATATCCTGGTTGATCCAAGCATTCTTAAACAAGGTGGTCTTTAGCTTCCAGGCGTTTGAGTTCCTTCTGAACTTTTCCTTGTGATTGAGCTCCAGTTTCAAAGTATTGTGATCTGAGAATATGCAGGGAATAATATCAGTCTTTTGGTATCGGTTGAGTCCTTCTTTGTGACCCAGTATGTGGTCTATTCTGGTGAAGGTTCCATGTGCACTTGAGAAGAATGAGTATTCTGTTGTTTTAGGATGGAATGTTCTATATATATCTATGAGGTCCATCTGGTCCAATGTTTCATTCAATGCTCTCATTTCTTTATTGATTTTCTGCTTCGATGATCTCTATATTACTGAGAAATGGATGTTAAGATCTCCTACTATTAATGTATTCATATCAATATGAATCTTTATCTTGATTAATAGTTTTCTTATATAATTGGCTGCTCCCATATTGGAGGCATAGATATTTTCAATTTTTAGATCATCTTGGTGGATAGTCCCTTTAAGAATGATGTAGTGTCCTTCTGTATCTCTGACTACAGTCTTTAGTTTAAAATCTAATTTATCTGATATGAGAATCGCTACCCCGGCCTTCATTTGAGGCCCATTGGCATGAATGATGCTTCTCCATCCCTTCACTTTCAGTCTGGGTGTATCGTTAGGTTCAAAATGGGTCTCTTATGACAACATATGGATGGGTCCTGTCATTTTATCCCGTCTGCAGCCCTGTGTTGTTTTATGGGCGCATTTATGCCATTCACATTGAGAGTCATTATTGATAGATACATTTTTATTAACATCATGTTACCTTTGAAGTTTTTCTTTCTGTAGATTGTCTCCTTTCTGTTCAATGACATTCTTAGCACTTTTCCTCTTTTATATAAAACCCCTTAATATTTCCTGCAGTGTCGGCTTGGTGGTTGCATACTCTTTTATGCCTTGCCAGTCTTAGAAACTCTTTATCTCACCATCCATTTTGAATGTCAGTCTTGCTGGATAAAGTATTCTTGGCTGCATGTTCTTCTCATTTTGTGCCCTGAATACATCTTTCCAGCCCTTTCTGGCTTGCCAGGTTTGTGGACAGGTCTGATGTTATTCTGATGGGCTTTTCTCTGTACATAAGGAGCTTCTTTGTCCTAGCTGCTTTCAAGAGATCATGTCTACAATTATGATTTCTCAATTTTACTATCAGGTGACTTGATGTTTTTTTAAACTCTATAATGTTGGGGGGTGACCTTTCTGCCTTTAGTACATGAACGCTGGTTCCATTCACGAGATTGGGAACATTTTCATGAAGAATTTGTTCCACTATGTCTTCTAGACTTCTTTCTTTCTCCTCCCCTTCAGGAGGAGATTCTGACATCGGAATGTTTCATGGCATCATTTATTTTCCTAATTCTGTTTTCGTGGCTTCTAAGCTGTTTGTTCCAGGCTGCCTCCTGATCCTTTCTCTCTATCTGTTTGTCCTCCAGATCACTAATTCTATCTTCTGTCTCAGTTACCCTAGCTTTTAGAGAATTTGGATTAGATTGAACTCATTGAGAACATTGTGAACATCATCCCTTGTGGCTTTCCGTTCTGCCCTAATCAATTCCGTTTTGTCATCCATGGCTTTCTCCAACCTAGCTATTTCCTGAATAATTGTTAGCCTGAATTCCCTTTCTGACATATTAGCTCTGTTGCAGAAGGCCGGTCCTCTGAATTTTTCTTCTGTTGGGCATTCCTCCTCCTAGTCATTTTGGTGAGAGTTGGCTGAATCGATGTAGCTGGATGTATTGACTGTAGTGCAGTCAAGGTGCACCCTGGAACACTTCTGAGTAATCAAGAGTCCCCACCCAAACAAAAGATAAAAAGAAACAGAGAAAAAAGAAAAGAGAGAGAGAGACAGGAAAAAAAAAGAAAGATAAAAGAGAAGGCTCAGCCCAAATGGGCCCCAAGGTAAGATTTATGAAGTATACAAACAAAAACAGATAAATAAAAAGACTGATAAAAGTAGATGAGAAGAGAAAAAAAATATATATATATATAAGCAAGACAAAGAAAGAAAGAACTTCATCAAAAAGAACCCCAAGTATAAGATTTATATACTACCAGGACAAACACAAATACACAGAAACACTGGCAGAAGAAAAAGATGGGAGAGTGGTTGTAAATTCTCAGTGTGGGCAAGAACGGTTATTTTGATTCTTCCTGGATGCATCTTGTTATCTTTGTTAAAGGACTCAAGTTTCCTAAGATAAAGGGGGATTAACAATTAGCTTACCTATAGGGGTAGCATTGATTGGGGAAAAGGGATTACCTTGAAGTTTAACTCTATATGAATATTAAAAAGTAAAAATAAAAAAAAATAAACTAAAATAAAATTTAAAAAAATTAAAAAAATAGAAAAGTAAAGGGAAAACAAGGGTATATGAATCAAAAAGTTTAGATTAAAAGGTTATTATGGGGACGCCTGGGTGGCTCAGTGGGTTAAGCTGCTGCCTTCAGCTCGGGTCATGATCCCAGGGTCCTGGGATCGAGTCCCATATGGCCTCCTTGCTCGGCAGGGAGCCTGCTTCTCTCTCCACCTCTGCCTGCCTCTCTGCCTGCCTGTGTGCTCTCTCTCTCTCTCCTTCTCTCTGACAAATAAATAAAATATTTTTAAAAAAGGTTATTATGGAATTTGATGTACTGGACATCTCACTGTGATGATAAATAGGCTAAGAAATTATCTATATAAAAAAATTTTTAAAATGAACCAGAATAGTGAGAACGAATTAAAAATAAAAGTTGTATCTATGAAGTAGTGGTGGTTGCTCTCTTCTTGTCTATTTTTTTTTTCCTGTTGGCCTTCTGGGTAGGGGCCTGCTGCATGGGTTTTCAGGCAGTGTTGACTGAGATAAGTCCTCCTGCCCCCCTTAAGGGGGTGGGCACTGAGGAAACCAGTTTTTCAGGCTTTTGTTCTCTAGAGGTTTTTATGTTTGTTTGTTCATTTGTTTTCTCTCCCCTTGGCAGCTCTTGATGGGTTTTGGAGCTTTAGAGGAAAGCAAACTGCACCCAGACCTCCCTCATAGAGAGAAGCCTCAGTCTGTTCCCCTCTGGGTGCTGCAGAGCACATAAGTTCTCCCTTGGCCGCTGGCAGAACACATTCCCAGTCGCAGTCCCTGGGGACACATGAACTGTTGCTTGTACCCAAAACCACAACAGCGGCAGCTGTCTGGGCAGTTCCAGACCACCAGAGAGGTCCCAAGCAGTATTAGCACACTGAGATTTTCTCACTGGCCCGGGCTGGGGGGAGGGTGTTCGGCGGGACTCAGGCTCTGATACCATGGCATGGTGCGTGTGTGGGTACCACATAAAGGCTATGTTTCTGCTGGCTGGTGAGGCTCCCAGCCCCTCACAGGAGCCACACCCCATGTGCTCTCAGGCATGCTTGCTCATGGCTCAGGGAACAAGACCTGGCTTCTTCCAGCACTCTCTCTGGCTCAGCGCCAGGGGTGGCTGTCCTGGGTCTGGGGACTTAAGCCCCTGTCCCTAACCGCCCTGATTCCCACAATTTCCCCCAACAATCTTTTCCTCTTTCTGAGTGCTTTCAACCAGACTCCAAGTTAGTGCTGGTCCCCAGTTGCAGGGCACTCTCGTATTGGGGTATTACTTTCCAATGTGTCATTTCTGGTGGCTCTCTCCCGCTTTTGTTTATCTTCTGATACCACTACATTTTACCTGCCCACTGACATCTTCTGCCCCCATAGAGATCCAGACATATATAATTCTTTTTTTTTTAAGATTTTATCCATTTATTTGACAGAGATCACAGAGGGCAGAGAGGCAGGCAGAGAGAGAGGGAGAAGCAGGCTCCCCACTGAGCAGAAAGCCCGATGTGGGGCTTGATCCCAGCACCCTGGGATCATGACCTGAGCTTAAGGCAGAGGCTTTAACCCACTGAGCCACCCAGGTGCCCCAGACATATATAATTCTAATATCAGGCTGATTTCATGGGTGATCAGCGTTGTTTGGTAGGTAATCAGCTCACTTTAGGGTACAGGTTGAAAAGGCGCCTCCTCCTAGTTCTCCACCATCTTGTGTCCCAGGCTTCCCGCTCTTGAAGTCTAGGTGTCTATATTTAATACAGGTCCTCAAGGACCACTAATAATGTGAAGGAGGAGAAAATGTATTTCTCTTTAGAGAATGATATATCAGTAAAGAATCTGATGTGATTGTACCTCTTGTTATAATCCACTTTCTGTATTTCCAATACACTACTATATCTAATTCACCAAGTACTATTATTTGGAAAACTGTGTTATTTATTCTCAGTAAATTTCAGAGTAAACACTTGTCATCATTCCATTTGAAAATTAAAAGTGACAGTATCTATGAACTGCATAGCAAATCTTTACCACATAAAAATAAACATGAAAAATTAAATAGTTTATTTAGCTATAAAGATTTTAACATAAATAGCCACATGACATCTTCATATAATCATTTAATTTTAAATTATAAAGATATCATCATACTGAATTTGTACAACACAATTAAGTAGACCTGATATTACCAGGGCTTGGGGCCAAAGTTTTCTCTTTCCAATCCATTTTGCTCTATTCTTGTATTTCTGTTTTGAACTTTTTGGAGGAGAGCACATTGGGACTACTGAGCAGACAGGAAAGAAAGGGGATTTGTGTGGTGACAGAAGCCAGAAGTCAGCTTTGCTCACTCCTAACCGTAACCCTGCCCCTACTTATTGGTTTGCCCTCAAAAAAGTGTCAATGATTCTCCCCCTTGAGTTACTTGGCTTCTAATCATCCAGTCTTATGTTCACCATGAAGAAGAATAACATTTATTCAGCGCTAACTGAGCGCTTGGCCCATGCTTTAATTCTTATCACTACAATCTCAGGGGGTAGATGGTAGTATTATCCTCATTCCTACAGAGGAGAAAACTGAGGCTTCAGAGTCAATTAACTGGTCCAATTTCCTCAAAGTAGTGACTCGGCTGGAGCTCACTCTGTACCTATACTCTAAACTTGCTCACATACTTTTTGAGATGGTCACTGGAGACTAGGGATGTCATCCATGGGTCACAGTGAATGTTATTAAAAGGGAAACAAAGCTCTGATTTTAGGTTAATTTCATTAACAAACTATTTTACTGAAATCTTACATTCTAACATACCTATTCATACATTGCAAAAAGGTGAGTAGTATTCAGGTGAATTATGTAGTTAACAAGAAGACACCCCACCTACAGGGCTGCCTCTGTGTCCTTTAAGAGTGATGTAAGGCAGGGAGAAAAAGAAAAAGGTTCTCCTCTATCATATTTTAAGTTGACCCATGAATCTCTACAATGAGATTTTCTGTGGTTTGAATATATACAATAAGGTATTTTTTTAAGATTATTTATTTATTTATTTATTTACCTGGAGAGAGAGAGAGAGAGAGAGAAATCACAAGCTGAGAGACAGAGAAGCAGACTCCCTACTGAGCAGAGAGCCTGATGGGGGGCTCAGTCTTAGGATTCTGGGATCGTGACCTGAGCTGAAGTCAGACACAACCCACCTATGTGCCCCCAGAATAAGGTATTTCTTTAATTGCATCATTGTGTTTTCTCAACGAAACATCTAAACAAAATGGCATCTCTATTTTTTTTCCATTTTATTTATTTTTTCAGCGTAACAGTATTCATTGTTTTTGCACAACACCCAGTGCTCCATGCAAAACGTGCCCTCCCTATTACCCACCACCTATTCCCCCAACCTTCCACCCCTGACCCTTCAAAACCCTCAGGTTGTTTTTCAGAGTCTATAGTCTCTTATGGTTCGTCTCCCCTTCCAAATTTTTTTTTTTTAATAAACATATAATGTATTTTTATCTCCAAGGGTACAGGTTTGTGAATCGCCAGGTTTACACACTTCACAGCACTCATGATAGTACATACCCTCCCCAATGTCCATAGCCCCCCCCCCCTCCCAATCCCACCTCCCCCCAGCAACCCCCAGTTTGTTTTGTGAGATTAAGAGTCATTTATGGTTTGTCTCCCTCCCAATCCCATCTTGTTTCATTTATTCTTCTCCTATCCCCCAACCCCCCATGTTGCTTCTCCATGTCCTCATATCAGGGAGATCATATGATAGTTGTCTTTCTCTGATTGACTTATTTCACTAAGCATGATACACTCTAGTTCCATCCACGTCGTCACAAATGGCAAGATTTCCTTTCTTTTGATGGCTGCATAGTATTCCATTGTGTATATATACCACATCTTCTTTATCCATTCATCTGTTGATGGACATCTAGGTTCTTTCCATAGTTTGGCTATTGTAGACATTGCTGCTATAAACATTCGGGTACACGTGCCCCTTTGGATCACTATGTTTGTATCTTTAGGGTAAATACCCAGTAGTGCAATTGCTGGGTCATAGAAGGTAGTTCTATTTTCAACATTTTGAGGAACCTCCATGCTGTTTTCCAGAGTGGTTGCACCAGCTTGCATTCCCACCAACAGTGTAGGAGGGTTCCCCTTTCTCTGCATCCTCGCCAGCATCTGTCATTTCCTGACTTGTTAATTTGAGCCATTCTGACTGGTGTGAGGTGATATCTCATTGTGGTTTTGATTTGTATTTCCCTGACAAAATGGCATCTCTATTATGAATAAATCCTAACCTCACCCTCTCCACCAAATTTTTAAAAGATATGCCTTACTTAAAGCCATTCATAAAATTTTAATGTTTTCTTGTTTTGGTGGGGGGAGGGCATTAGATTGGGTAACATTTCCATAAGTATGAGTGTTTTTGTTTTCCTTAGTTTTGCTCTTTTTCAGCATTTGATCCACCTGCCTGATCAGTAAGCTGTGAATGAAGCCAGAAACCTTGCCTTTAGCTTTACTTATGGTCGAAAAATGCAACAATATTTTCTATTTCACAAAAGCTGTTGCATGGCCAAACACGCACAGCCAAACTGCTATGACTTATCACCGCAACGTGACAGGTTCCTCTCATTCATTAAAATGATTTCCCACTGTTTTAAGGAAAGAGCTTAGACATTAAAGACAAATGTTCTATTTCTATATGTAGACTTTTTGTTTGTTTGATTCTTTTTTTATCCTCTGTCCTTTACAGCCAAGATTCAAAATTCTTGGTTCTGGAGTCTAGACTATTCACTCTCACATTAAGTTGTTTCAAGACATGTGCTCTACATTTGTTTCCTAGCATGCAAGTAACCTGGGCATGTGCTTACTGAAACTCGTAACACCAAGGGATTTAGTTAGATCCATACAGCTTAGCAAATGTTTTGTTACAAAATCTGGGTAAAGATTGCAAAATAATGCTTTCTTCTTCTTCTTCTTCTTCTTCTTCTTCTTCTTCTTCTTCTTCTTCTTCTTCTTCTCCTTCTCCTTCTCCTTCTCCTTCTCCTTCTCCTTCTCCTTCTTCTTCTTCTTCTTCTTCTTCTTCTTCTTCTTCTTCTTCTTCTTCTTCTTCTTCTTCTTCTTCTTCTTCTTCTTTCTTCTTCTTCTTCTTCTTCTTCTTCTTCTTCTTCTTCTTCTTCTTCTTCTTCTTCTCCTCCTCCTCCTCCTCCTCCTCCTCCTCCTCCTCCTTCTTCTTCTTCTTCTTCTTCTTCTTCTTCTTCTTCTTCTTCTTCTTCTTCTTCTTCTTCTTCTTCTTCTTCTTCTCTTACCATTAGACAGCTTTTCAGGTTGTTTCTAGGCAAACTTTATTAAGAAATTGAATCAGGGGGTGCCTGGGTGGCTCAGTGGGTTAAAGCCTCTGCCTTCGGCTTAGGTCGTGATCCCAGGGTCCTGGGATTGAGCCCCGCATCTGGCTCTCTGCTCCGCAGGGAGCCTGCCTCCTCCTCTCTCTCTGCCTGCCTCTCTGCCTAGTTGTGATTTCTGTCTGTCAGATAAATAAAATATTTAAAAAAAAAGATTAAAAAAAGGAAATTGAATCAGTCAGAATAAATGTAAAAAAATTGAGGTCAGAAAATATCTTTCAGATGAATCTGAGAATACATCTTCACATCCATTTACATGCATTAACTGATGAAGATGAAGGTTCTGCCTCAGAATAAGAGAAATTCTGACACCAGAGGGCACAGTCACTCATATAGTCAAAAGAGGAGAATAGAAGATTTTCTCTCAGGAACATTGGATCTGGGGAAACATTGAGGAACAAAGCCATAATATTGCTTTGTATTCACATCCCAGTTCTACTTTTCCAGAACATTTTCACTCAGTATTGTCAGGCTTGTGTCAGAAATCCAGAGAGAAAATGGAAAATGATGATTACTTCATTTCCATTATAGATTAGTTGCCAAAGTTTCTTTTTTCTTTTGTTTGTTTCTTTTTTTTTTTTTTTGAGTTTGTTTAGTGGGACACAAGAGTAAAATAATGTTTACAGTGTCTAAATGTTAGAATCTTAGGGACTATCACCCAGAGTCACATTAAATTGAAAGGTATTTGGAAAGCACATTGCAATTCTAAAGAAAAGGCCACCCCTTCAACTCTGATCTTAAATGAAATTCTGAGAATGGACTAGAGACTGTCTTTTCCTTGCATTTTGAGATTTTTCATCATGTATGTGTTTTCATTAGAATTTTTGAGTCACCTCTTCTTTGAATTTTTTTGGCCTTGTATAAATTTTTGTGTTCATTTAAATTTGCTTTGAGTTCTTATTTATGTAGCTATGTACATTTACATGCATATCCATGGGATATATATGTACACATATCATATGTATCACTTATATGCACAAATACATATAAATGTATTAGTAAGAAATGGTTCCACGACCACTTCTCACTAGTGAATTAAACATTATTTCAGAGATTGCCTCTGTAACCTGTGAATACTTTCAGATAGTGCTTTATTCGCTCAATATAAATACATTCAATGAATGATTTTATTTGATCATGTATCAACACTAATGAAAACTAGATAAAACTCCCTAGTATCTACCCAGCAAACTGGGAATTAATGGTGCTTTTCTTTTTTCCTTTTTTTCTTAAAGATTGTATTCATTTATTTGACAGAGAGAGAGAAATCACAAGTAGACAGAGAGGCAGGCCGAGGGAGAAGGGGAAGCAGGCTCCCTGCCCAGCAGAGAGCTGGATGCTGGGCTAAATCCCAGGACCCTGAGATCATAATCTGAGCCCAAGGCAGAGGCTAAACACACCGAGCCACCCAGGCACCCCCAATGGTGCTTTTTTTTTGAAGATGACAAGGAGAATATTCATTGTAATTTAAGCAAGGTACATAAAAATCAACAGGACTCTAGGACACAGTTCCGTTAGAAATAAATTTTTATAAAGGACTGGTTAAAGGGAGATAATTTCCTTGTGAAAGATTTTACCATTCATCTAAATTAAATGATAATACTAGAATCAGTCTCATCCTGGATATATTCTCATCTCTCTTTTTTATGATCTAATGAAATATTTATCTTCAGTAATTCTCCAACCATTGAGCACACACATAACCTAGCTCTCCTCCCTCTCCTTTTTTCACACCCACCTTGGGTACTGAGTTTATTATTGAAATGCACATTACAGACACTTTTTCCAGCTTTATTGAGATGTAATTGACATATAACATAAGAATGCACCCCCAAGAAGGAAGCTACAGTCTTTGTGTAACCCAGCGTTGGGAAAAAAGTCCTATCACGTCTGCTATATTCCCCTCATTTGAAGAGCCTCACTCTGTTCAATCTACATTAAGAAGAGAGAACAACACAAGTGTGCAAAAACCAGGAAGCTTCCTTAACTATTTAAATAACAAGAACTCCATGATAGGCAACCTCTAAGAGAGGCTCAATGACTGCTACCTCCTGGTGTTATATTTCAGTAAGTAAACTCAGAACCCAAAGTGAGTTTGAAAAAAGGAGACGGAGAACAGCAATGTTATGTGTGTACAATGTGATGACTTCATATATATTGTGAAATGATTACAATAAGATGAATTAACACATCCATCACTCCCTGAACTTGTGATTATGTGTGTACGTATGTGTGTGCATGTGTGTTAAGAACTTTGAAGATTTGCTCTCCTGGCAACTTTCAAATGTATGATAAAATATGGTTAACTAGAGTCACCATGTAATACATTACACCCCCAGACCTTTTCAAAATCTTATAAATTGAAATGTATAGACTTTGACGACCTTCACCCATTTCCCCCACCCCACTCCACCCCCACCCCTGGCAATCAGCAATCAACAAACGGTTCTATTTTCTTTTTTTTTTCCATTTTATTTATTTTTTCAGCGTAACAGTATTCATTCTTTTTGCACAACACCCAGTGCTCCATGCAAAACGTGCCCTCCCCATTACCCACCACCTGTTCCCCCAACCTCCCACCCCTGACCCTTCAAAACCCTCAGGTTGCCCCAACCTCCCACCCCTGACCCTTCAAAACCCTCAGGTTGTTTTTCAGAGTCCATAGTCTCTTATGGTTCGCCTCCCCTCCCCAATGTCCATAGCCCGCTCCCCCTCTCCCAATCCCACCTCCCCCCAGCAACCCCCAGTTTGTTTTGTGAGATTAAGAGTCATTTATGGTTTGTCTCCCTCCCAATCCCATCTTGTTTCATTTATTCTTCTCCTATCCCCCAACCCCCCATGTTGCTTCTCCATGTCCTCATATCAGGGAGATCATATGATAGTTGTCTTTCTCCAATTGACTTATTTCACTAAGCATGATACGCTCTAGCTCCATCCACGTCATCGCAAATGGCAAGATTTCATTTCTTTTGATGGCTGCATAGTATTCCATTGTGTATATATACCACATCTTCTTTATCCATTCATCTTTTTTTTTTTAAATTTAAACAACTCTTTTTTTTTTTAAACATTTATTTGACAGAGACAGATCACAAGTAGATAGAGAGGCAGGCAGAGAGAGAGAGAGAGAGAGGGAAGCAGGCTCCCTTCTGAGCAGAGAGCCCTATGTGGGACTTGATCCCAGGACCCCGAGATCATGACCTGAGCCGAAGGCAGCGGCTTAACCCACTGAGCCACCCAGGCGCCCTCCATTCATCTGTTGATGGACATCTAGGTTCTTTCCATAGGACGAGGTTCTATTTTCTATAAAATCTGTTGTTTCACATTCCACATATAAGTGAAATTATACAGGATTTGTTTTTCTCTCTGACTTAGGTCACTTCGTGTAATGCCCTCAAGGTTTATGCATGTTGTTTTAAGTGGTAGAATGTTTTTCTTTTTGGTGGCTGAATATTCCATCCCATATACATTTTCATATAGTTCACTAATTAATGACTTTACTGACTGTGTTAGGCCTGATTCTCTGGTGGGGCTTGCTGATTAGGAGGGACTAGAGGCTGTACTCAGCAGTAAGCAGGGCTATAGATTTGCTATCCTGCCCTGCTGGGGCCGGTTAGATTAGCCAGCTGGGGATCCAAGCTGGACTGCCCGCTGAACTTCCTGGCCAGATAGGGCCATCTGCAGAGCCACTCACTGGGATCTCCACTCAGGCAGGCTGCAAGGAAGAAGACAATCCACCCAGACCTGAGTGCTGGCTGTGGTGAGCCCAACCTCCTTCTCCCTATCTCCCAGAGTGTCTCCAGGAGGCAAGATCTGAGGGGACCTCTTGAGAAGCATTCCACAATTCCAGGGGAGTTGTTGTTCACCTTAGATTCTCTCCCACTGGAGAAACTGTAGGCCCAGGGGGATCTTGATGTGGCTCTTGTGCTGGCCGGGGAGAGGGAAAACACCATCGGAGTGTATCAGCTCCCCTTCCCCACCTAGTGCTCTCTTCTTTGTCTCTGCTGTCAGCCTTACCCTTGGATTTGAGGATTTTCTCAATGGGGTTCTGTCTATGAATTGTCTAGGGTTTTCTTGTCAGGGGGACTGAAGTTAGGAACAACAGATGATACCATCTTGATGGTGTCATCATCTTTATTTATTTATTTATTTTCAAGATCATTCATTTATTTTAGAGGTGGTGGAAGAGGCAGAGGGAAAGGGCTAGAGTCCCAAGCATACCCTGCACTGAGCACAGAGGCCCACTCAGGGCTCATCCCACAACCGCAATATCACGACCCTACCCAAAACCAAGAGTCAGAATCTCAACTGACTATGCCGCTCAGGTGCCCCTTTACTCCCTTGCCATAATCTATTGGTCTGTGTCTTGCCGGGATGCCCAGCTAGATCTGACCCTCTCTGTGTTTCTCGTGTGCACAAAATTATCAAAAGTAAACAGAAGGTGGGAATGCAAGTTAGTGCAGCCACTTTGGGGAACAGTGTGGAGATTCCTGAAGAAATTAAGAACAGAGCTTCCCTATGACCCTGCAATTGCATTGCTGGGTATTTACCCCAAAGATCCAGATGTAGTGAAAAGAAGGGCCATCTGTACCCCAGTGTTTATTGCAGCAATGGCTACGGTCGCCAAACTGTGGAAAGAACCAAGATGCCCTTCAACGGATGAATGGATAAGGAAGATGTGGTCCATATACACAATGGAGTATTATGCCTCCATCAGAAAGGATGAATACCCAACTTTTGTAGCAACATGGACGGGACTGGAAGAGATTATGCTGAGTGAAATAAGTCAAGCAGAGAGAGTCAAGTATCATATGGTCTCACTTATTTGTGGAGCATAACAAAGAACATGGAGGACATGGGGAGATGGAGAGGAGAGGGAGTTGAGGGAAATTGGAAGGGGAGATGAACCATGAGAGACTATGGACTCTGAAAAACAAACAGAGGGTTTTGAAGGGGCGGGGGGGTGGGAGGTTGAGAAACCAGGTGATGGGCAATAGGGAGGGCACGTACTGTATGGAGCACTGGGTGTGATGCCAAAACAATGCACACTGTTATGCTGTAAATAAACAAATAAAAAAAAAGTAAATAGAAGCCAGATGATTCTTCCCTCCTCTCTCAGAGAGGGAAGGCAAGCTGAGCTCTAGCACCACAAAAGGGCAAAATCACACCGTCTCTTAACACTTGGACTCAAGCCAAGGTACAGCTTCAGGCCCCACCCCAGAGCCTATGAGAAGGCAGGCAGTTGGAAAGGCCAGAAGTCAGGCAGGCCAGGAAGGAAAGCAGGATGAAGACCACTTTCAGGGGAATAGGAAGTTGGTAATGAGACACACCTTAGAGCATTTTTCTTTTACCACAGACACATACCTCACCTTCTGACATCAGCCACATGACTTCATTCCTCTTAACACTTCTGAACATACCACACATATAGAGTGCAGATAGGGGAATAGAACATACTCCTTATGAGTCTACACTATTTTGAATAATCAGCAAGTTACCTTATATTTATTTTTTAAGATTTTATTTATTTATTTGAGACAGAAAGAGAGAGCACTAGAGAGAGAGACCAAGCACGAGTGGGGGTCAGAGGGAAAGAGAGAAGCTGAATCGCCACTGAGCAGGCAGCCTGATGCAGGGCTTGATCCTGGGTCCCCAGGATCATGGCCTGAGTGGAAGGCAGACGTTTAACTGACTGAGTCAACCCAGGTGCCCCTATATTTATTACTTTAAGGTGAGTTTAGCATTGAAATTCTGGACAGATTAAGAACAACAGTTTTGATAATTTCATGGTTTAGGATATTAACTTGAATTATTTGAATACAGAATAGGTATTCAATAAGTTTATTAATTCCTTAGTTTAAATACAGCAGGTAAAATCATATATCTAGATATCTATTAACAGTAAATAACCAGTATAAAATAGTTTATAAAGTAGGAGGTTTTCTAAGCTTTCAAAGCAAGCATTATGTCTATTGCATT
>NW_025721403.1:0-75520 GCF_922984935.1 Meles meles
TCCTGTTAAGAACTACTAATAAGAGAAAGGCTAAAACTGGTACTTGAAGGACCAACTATAGGATAATGTAGAAATAGGGCAGGACTGTAAGAGGGTTCTCCTGCTGCCAGACCCAGAAGCATTATTAGAAGAAGCAAATGTTACATGATGCCAAGTTCCAATAAAGAACCAGAGGGTGACTGCCTCCTAAGGAAACACTTCCAGTGCCTTCCTTATTTCACTTAATTCTCTCTTTTTCTGTGTCCATTTTTCCCCACCCGTTAGCCAACTCCACTGAGGACAATGTCCTACCTGTTTATATCCCCATCCTTGTCTTCGGGGCCCCATCCCATAAAGTCTCTCTCCTGTCAATCTTTCCTTTTAGTTTATTTAGTTAATATTTTCAATTTTGCCCGTGGTACATATTCACTAGGTTAATGTTAACTTTAAATAAAATAAAATGAGGTACAAAGTACTACAGGAGTTTAGAGGGGGTAATAAACTTAACCAAGAATATCATTTGAAATCTTCCTAAGAAAGAGATGGAATTTATATTTGGTTTCCTTTGAAATTCATATTTGCTGGTAAAGTTTTGTCACATATTGCTGCTTGGAGGTGAGCGCCTTGTGTAGAGCACAATCAGGTCAGAAGGAGGCTGCTTATGCCTTCAATTTTAGTCATCCATGACCTTTAGAGTTTTCTGCCTCCCTTTATCTTTCTTCATGGCAACACTCAGGGGGAAAATGTTGTTATCTTCACGAAATGCTGATACTGTGCACTGTGGGCATACATGAGAAGGCTCCATATGGTACAAATGCTCCCAAATGGGTTAAATAGTATCCCTCCGAAATTCATGTCCACCCAGAACCTCAGCATGTAACCTTTTTTGGAAATACAGTCTTTACCGATGTAACTAGTTAAGGATCTAGAGCTATAATCACTCAGGATTTAGGTCCATCCAATGATGTCCTTAGAAGAATAGGAGAGGACACAGAGACATAAAGAAGGGCCTGTGGAGACAGAGTCGGTGATTGGAGTGATGCCATCACAAGCCAAAGAATGCCAGGAGCCATCAGAACCTGGAAGATGCAAGGAGGGCTTCTCCGCTAGAGCCTTTGCTGGGAGTGCAGCCCTGCCAACATCTTGATTTCAGTCTTCTGGCCTCCAGATCTGTGAGGGAAGAAATTTCTATTATTTTAAGCTACCAAGCTGTGATAATTTGTTTCAGTAGCCTCAGGAAACAAATGCAGTCTCCAAACACCCACTGAACTATGGGTAACTCAGACACAAATGCATCAGTAATGATTTCCCTAAGATGAGTGCTAAGTATTCAAGTCCTCTTGTACTCAAGGTGGGATGTTTTCTGCTTTGGGGACATTGCAGAAGAGGAAGAAAAGGAGGAAAGAGAAATGAAGTGTTGGAAGTGCTTTGGTTTTCTGGCCAAGGGTGTGCCTTGGTTGAACACTGGCCACCATTCCTTAGAAAGTGTCACTGCGGAAAGTGTGCATGGATCTGTAGATGGTGTCTTCCAGAGTGAGGCAGGTTAGTGAGACTGTGGGGCCGCTACATTCCAGTTAGAACTAGAGGGTTATAGGAATTGTGAGAGTTATTCCTTCATAGAAACTGCAAAAGTAGCATAATCTATGAGGCACTGACTATGAGTGTGATCTCACAGGTTGAGAGAAGGAGGCTAACTGGGAAAGTTCTAGTGGAGTCAAGGATGACATGAGATGGGGAGCCAAGGGGCATGACAGAAGGCAGGCAGTGTCTGTTGGAGTTAGGCATGCAGACCTTGGAGCTAGATCAGCTCTTGTTTTGCATCCCTGCTTTGTTTCTTATCACCTATATAATCTGAAGTGACTCTAAACCTTTCTAATCACTAAAATCGGAGAGAAGTAGAACCTATCTTTTGTTATGTGAGAGCTAATGCAATAGTGTTCAGAGAACATAGGATTATGTGCTTAAAACTTAGCTTAACAAACATTAATCATCGTCATCATGACTATTATTTTGGGCTAGGACACTGTTTTAGTGAATTGGAACTGTCATGATAGACACAAGCAAGGAGCAAAATTCATTGATTAGGTTAAACCATGCAGGGCCTATGGCCCTTTCAGGCTCAGAAAGGAGACTTTCTTTGGACCTTATGCTATTCCCTTGAAATTCCATCAGTTGAAGTATGACTGTGTATTTATTCTTCCAAGACTGGAATTTCACAATAATTGATGATTTACAAAACTACTCATTTATATATAAAACAACTATTAAGAACTTTCAAAGAGTGAAGTAGAAAACTAGAGACAGTTATTTTATTTAAGGAAAGAATGAGTTAGCTAGCTCATTTTAGAAAGAACAAAATTTGACTTTTGAACCAACATGTCATAAAAATTAAAATATAAATACAGGCAGACCACAGCGTTGCACTGTCCACACACTGTCCACACAGTAACCGCTAGCAACACGTGGGCTGTTGAAAATTTGAAATGTGTCTAGTCTGAACTGCAGCACTCAGATTGGTGCTCACAGGACCACATGCCCAGAACTCACCTTCCTCCGTCTCTAAACCTCTCCCAAAGAGTCAGCTTCCAAGAACGCTAGACCTGTGTGTCTGGGTTCTTTACTAACAATTAGCAGAGTTCTTTGTTTGGGAGTTTGGTTTTGGGGGAAAAAAAAACCAATCCAGACAAATACAGACATGAATAGTTCTCTCTTCGCCTCGCCCCCTCCAACTATAGAATTAGACAATTCTATAATCTCCATCTGAAAATATCAGTATCTAATAACATAGCATCACTCAAGGAAATGACTTTTCTGCACCTAACTCTTCCCTGCTCCAATTCAGTCCCTATCCTGCAGTTCTTCTCATGGTGGAGGGAAAACAGCCTACTCCATCCAGCTATGGGCCCTCCCCCGTGTTTGCAAATAGTTAATAAATTAACCTTGCTTCTTTTTATATTGAATACATTAAAAATTTTTCAGTGTTTCACTGGTTTGGGGCTTGTTTGATTTTGATTTCTTGACCTTAACCTGATTCTACTTGAGTTTCGAAGCATTAAATTCTTTCAGGTACTTTCAGAGTCATTTTCTAAACTTGTTTCCGTTGGTCTTTTTAGAGCTCCGCCCTTCTTCTGCAAAGGACTTGGTATTCCACTATAGCAATGAGAACAGTGTTTTAAAGCATGGCATATAGAATGGAAAAAAGAACCCTCGGTTTCCATGCTTTATACTTCTCTTTATCCTCAATCAGTACCTATTCCCCATCACAGTACCAGAGTCACACTGATTCATGTTCAATGTCTTTACCACTCTTCCCTGTCATTCTTGTACTACCTCCAATTCCGAGCAAGATATTTGTTTCCCCGTCTTTCCTGTTACCCTGCAGTTTTCATCTTAGGTTCCATTCTATTTGCTTTAAATTTGGCAAAGAAAAACTATTAAGAAAGGCGGTTTTTAAGGTTGTAAGTGAAATTGTGTAAAATAAGAGCTCAAATCTCTTTTATTTCTTTAGCTTATCTTATTTCCCAAAGTGAAAAATGCACCTGCTACTCAAACCATAATTCTTTGGTCAGCAGCTTCTTGGTCAGAATGAAATTCCTTCCCTTCCCTTCAAAAATAGCAAATATATCAAGAGCGTTGTTTCACCGTACATATTGAATTATGGAATACCCATAATATTTCCTGGCCCTGAAGATTTCTTAATGTTTGCAGGATGTAGTTCCAGAACACTATTAACTCAGCTAAAGATCCATAAAGGGCAAGTGAATTTGGAATCAGAAAAAGACGCTGATACACATTCTTTTTATTTTTAGCATGTTTTTTGCATTGTAGGTAGCCTACAGTGTTTTCCAGTGATTAATAATGAAATCGATGATTAAAATAACTTTGGCTAGTTGGTAAAAGCTTGATGATCAAAAACTAAGTTACAAAAATATTAAAACCGTATGTAAAATAAAAAATAAATTTTAAAAAATAAAAAGAAAAAGAAATGAAACTCAAGGCTTTACATCTTTTAGCAATCTTCATTGAAATGAATAAAAAATAGTACATTTCCATTATGGAAAGCAGAACCATTGAATAAAAGCATAAATAAGAAATAAAATTATTTTAATGAGTTTTTAATTTTTAATTTCTGAATTTTTTTAATGTCTGAGACTCCTTCTTGTTCATATTTATCTCACTGCCTGGTAACCTGTTCTTTTTTTTATAGCCTCAGTACTCAATGAGGATGCTACTTGGACTTCTTTTCAGCCTCTTAATGTCCACCATGAATCCTCTGTCCCAGGAACAATTACTCCAATTGTCCAGGTAAATCTCTTTCCATGCTAAGTCCTGATTCTCTTCAAAGGCCTACTGCTTTTTCTAATGCTGGTATATATGCTTGTCTCACTATCAGTAGCTGATATGGAGTGGATCCATCTAGTAACTGTGTAAGTCAGACCGGTTAACTTCACAGGAATATAGGCCCTCCCTCATGTCTCCCACTGCCTCGCAAAACAGACAAGATCTGCCAACAGATCACACATCCCAAACTACCACAGTGGCTCTGTTCCCACCGTCATCCATGTAACTCTGATATGAAATCAGGGAATCCATAACTTGCTGCACAAGGTAGGAACAGGCTTATCCAATCTAACAAGCTCTGAATCTACCTCCATCCCCTTCTCCTACACTGTGAACTTGTGACAGAGTCCCAGAAAAGCTGGCATTCTGACAGGGTACCATGAATGCAAGTGTATCAGTACTTTTAAAGAGAAACTAGAAACCCAATTGCTAAGTAGAGATAGTAGAGTTTTTGAATTCAACCCTACATTCTACAGTCAGGCCACTCACTGTGCAGCACAATTAATTGGCACCAGAAACTCAAAAGAAAAACGTATATGTATCAGGAAGTCCTTTACACCTTGGCCTCCAGTGAGGTTAGACCAAGAATGCAGGTAAAGCCAGGTACTGCCAAGGATAAATTTAAGATGATGTCAACATGTAGCTCTCTATCACAAGGGGAAGAAAAATCGAAATTGTAGTTACATGGACAAATAATTTTATCAAAATGGCTGCAAACACCCAGGAGACTATATTCTCCACTTTTCAACTGCATTTTTGTGAAATGCACAAAGACCTTATGTCCCAAAGCTTTGTTTTTTCCCCCACGTCTGTCCTCTCTCTGAAAATATCATGCATTATCTTTTACTGAATTGTTGGCTGAACTCTGTTTCCCCTTGATCTCTGTTCCCATTCTGATCCTAGCTTTTGAAGAAACTTATAGCAAAGCTTGCTTTGGCCTGACAGACACAGAGCATGGGTCAGGCATTTGATATGTTTGGATTTCCATAGCAGCTCCATCCCTTACTAACTTCATGACCTTGGAAAACTACCTGGCATCTGTCACCCTCAGCTTCCTCATCTGTTAATGACAATGCCCAAGGTATGAGCAATATGTTACCCAAGCACCAAGAGTAGGGGCCCAATTAGAGATAAGATAAGTACGAACCCTCCAGGTTTAAATGGAGGCTTTAGAAATTTAAGAATTCCAGAAGTTCCTTTCATGTACAATACCCTGCACGTGGGCTCGGAAGAACATAAAACCTCCAGGGTAACCACACACCTTCTCTCTAGGCAGGCACATAAGCCCAGCCTGATCAAACTGGAGATCTGAATAGAATTGAAACAAAAGTTCCTTTTGCAGAGATGGCTCTCCTGGATACAATGCAGAAGCTTAATCCCAAATCTTTTCTGTATTCCCCTGCCAAATGCAATGACAGGTGGCAATTTCACTAAGCTCTGAAAGTCATTTAATCCATTCTGGAAATTATTTAAGGTCCCCTCACTCCATTGCCCAGCCTCCCCTCTTGGTGCATGAACACCCAAGGATATCTCCTAGTTTTGAAAATTCCTGATTCTGGAACATGCTGGGGACTCCTTTGCCACGAAGGAACATTCAGTGATGTGTTCCTAAAATCAGAGTCCAATTCACCATGCCTGGATTTCTTAACATTACTAATAAGAAAATTTCCATGCAGATGTAGTTCAGGTAATATAGGGCAGGGCTGGTGAAGAGATTACAGTTTTCTTCTTATTTTAATAAATAATGGTGCTAAGATCAAATACATGTGCATGTATCAGAACATGAGATCAATAAAACTCATATATAAGGTAAAGATGAATATTGACTTCACTAATTACCTTTCCTCTACTTTGACTCCAAGAAAGACTTTTCTTCAGCACCCTATCAGATCAGGAGCCTCCCACCATGTTGAAGTCTGAGCTGAAAAAATAGGATCCAAATTGTTCCAGGGCTGCCATTTGGGAGACTTTTGCCTGCACCCACCTTTTGTGGAAGTACGGGCAATTCCAGGGAAGTGTATTTCTGCTCCTACACGGCTGACCTGACTTGACAAGCTATCCGGGAAAGCACAGGAGAGAACCTGAGACAGCCACTGTCCCTCCAGCTGCCTCAAGGCCTGATGGCTGTCCATGTCCGGTGGAATCCAGGGCACTTATATTTCATTGTCTGTGACAAAGTCAGCAACTCTCTACTATAATAGAGTCAGATGCCCATTGCACTCCTCTACAGTTCCCAGCCATTTCTAGTGGGGTGTGACCATGTCTCCAGCTGTGCCGATGAGCTGTGAGGGAAAGATGATGTGAGTCACTTGGGGGAGGAGACAGTGAAAAACCCGCGAGTGGTGCTCCTTTCTCTCTTTCCTTGCTTCAGGGACCAGTGCCATTCCAACATTCCAGATGGCAGCATGTCTTCAACCAGAGACTCCAAGTGACAACTGCCAGCAGAGTCCCCGAATGACCACCCTGACCCTCAGTTCACGATGGATTTGTCATGTGTACAACAATAAACCTTCAGGATTTCATATTATTTGGGTACCACGGCATAACCTAGCTGATCCCATCTAGTACATCCTAAAACCCAAACCCTTTTTCCTACTCCACACTGGGAGGATTTACCTTCCTTATACCCAGAAGTCTAAGCCACCCACCAATAATGTGAGATGACAGTCACAACAATGCAGAAGTAACATCTGACCAAAATGCCCATTGTGTGTACGTGCATTAATAACTGGAAATGGTCACAGTATCATCTCTGGACAGTAGAATTATGGACAAATTTAATTTCTGCTCTTTATATCATTCTGAATTTTTTCTAGTTTCCTTCAATGTATGTGTATTCCTTTTATAATCAGAAAATAATATTAACATTATTTTAAAAAATAAATTTGTTGCATTGATATCAGTAAAACATCTCAGGGCATATGGGCATTCAAAACAAAATGGTTCTTCTGCACTACAGGCACAATTTGCTTCTAGCTTCTGCCTCAGCCATCTCTGGGCTCACCAGTCTCACCCATGGCATCTGTGGGGGCCTGCAATCTCATCGTTCTGACCATAAGCCACACGTTTTTGGCCCTAGACCTGCACTAGATCACAGACTCCAGGAGGGAAGGTCAACATCCCACTGAGACATAGTGTGAGCAGGGCTATGCCCCCTCCCAGCCTCTGGGGGCAAGCCTGCCCCATGCCCCAGTCTGAGCCTCCAGCATTCTCTGGTTTGTGGGTGCATTACTCCAGTCCCTGCCTCCTCTTCCTCGTCACCTCTTCTTCTCCTAAGGATACACATGATTGTATTTAGGGCCCACCCAGATAATCTAGGATAATCTCCTCTCTAGATCCTTAACTTAACATCTTTTGCCTTAGAAGGTAATATTCACAGGTTCCAGGGATTAGCATATGGACATACACTTTGAAGGGCCATCATTCAGCCCACTACACCTAGCATATGATGAAATTAGCCTTCCACAGTATTTGTTAAATGGTAAATAAATTGTGAAAAGGGAATGAGCCCTACGAGTTCAACCTCCTCCTTCCAGAAGCCTGACTTACCCTTCCTTCCCCAGGCCTGACTAAAGACACCTTATCTACTCCAAACTGCCTATGCCTAATCTTATTACCACACGTTATAAGAGCATGTCTGGGGAAAAAAGTGCATTAGGACCTGAACGTGTGGCCCTTGACCGGATAATACATTTTTGGCAGAGCTCCTTTGGAAGAGGAAAGGCCTTGTTTCCCTTTGTCCTATTGGCTGTTTAATAAAGGCAGTAGCGTGCTGAACGGATCCACATGCTGTTTGCCGGCCCTTTCTCTCCAGGCTGATGGGAGGATTAATCTCCATTGGTGATACTTCTTTCTTTTGCAGTGGAGTCAGCGGGAGCTCCCAGAGTGAATCTCACCAGATGGAAGGCTGGAGGTCCACGCAGTGCCTAACATAGAATCAACACTGTAATTATTAGTCACATTAAAGAATCAAAGTCGTTGAGTAGAGAGGCCTGCTATGGCAATCTGTGTGAGGATAACTAATGGGGGAAAGAATGCATAGCTCTTACCTGTCATTAAAACTGTTTTTCTCTTCTTAGGTGAATCAGAAATAATACAGTACAGTGATATCTTGACTTCTTCAGAGACCTTGGATCCCCTCAGGCATTGTCCAAAATTGGCATTTCTGGTCAAGCTCATTCCCGGGGCCATGCCATTGTGATAGACTCAAACCACGGACTGGATTTAAGACACATCTCTCCTTGTATTGAGTCTTAAATTTTGTATTAGTGTGAATTCCCAACATCTTTGAAGCATCGGAAGGCCATAAATTATGAAGGACTGGTTTCACGTCTGCATGGGCTGGGGAGCCGGCTCCCCCTACCCTGCACCATAACCTCCAGTTGTGAGCAGGAATGTTGAATTCAGAGAGCTGACATTTGATGACCTTACCTGCACCCTCCTTGTCCAGACAGGTAGAACACGAGTACATATTTGCTACTGACACGAGTGTCCCCAAGGAGCCCATGTTTAGGGATTAAAGGGAAAGCACTGACAAAAGGGCTGCAGTTCTCCTGGAGGAGGCCAGCCGGGGCTGTGAGGAGGTCCAGGGGACACAGGGCTATGAGGACAGAGCCCACGGGTGGAGACAAGGGGCACTCCCCAGTGAATGTGCCCATCACTGCTGACTCCAGGCGGGCTCCGGATCCCTTTGCTGAGAGGGATGGCCATGAAAGTTCCCACAGCATCAGATGGAGGAAGGGCACCCACGTCCCCATGTCCCTTTCACTTCCATTTTATTTGTTTAGCTCTTGCCTTCCCTGCACAGGCTCGCTCTAACATCTTAGCCCTGGCTGCTTTGTGGCTGCCTGTCTCTTGCTTGCCTGCTCACAGCAGTAAAGCCTTGATCAGCCAAGAGCAAAGAAAGTTAGCCCCACTAATCCATTTCTTTTTTTTTTTTAAAGATTTTATTTATTTATTTGACAGACACAGATCACAAGCAGGCAGAGAGGCAGGCAGAGAGAGAGAGGGAAGCAGGCTCCCCGCCGAGCAGAGAGCCCGATGCAGGACTCGATCCCAGGACCCCGAGACCACGACCCGAGCCGAAGGCAGCGGCCCAACCCACTGAGCCACCCAGGCGCCATTTCTTCAAAACTGCTCATTAATTAGAGTAGCCTTCAACTGAGTTTTTACAAATTAAAATACATATCTTTTTGCCTATAAACAGGAAAAAAAAAAAAGAAAGAATGTACTCCAAAATGTAAACAGTGGTGCTAAAGGGATTCTATATTACTTTTGGAGTTAAAACAAATCAATAAAGATATTTTCTAGTTAAAAAAAAAAAAGAAGTTTGGTTTTGCTCCCTACTTTACCAAGGAAAAGTAAGAAGATCATTCTGAATCTCAGTTTGTGAAAAGATAGGGGTGTTTGGGCATGTGTGCATGCATTTGCCCTTCTCATGATGCGTGCACTTGAAGAGCTCAGAGACATCAGAGCCATGAGCACTTTCGCCTTCCATCTGTAAGACCCGGAAGTGTGAATGCTTCATCTCCACTCCCCTGCTTGGGCAGAAGAAGCAGTTAACACCTCCTCTCCAAATCACAACCGTGTAGCAAAGAGAAGCTGGGCTCCTCTTGGTGAATGCCAGGGACCTTCATGGAGAAGGGGGTGCATGGTGCCTAGTGAACAACCATCCGTAACAAGACAAAATAAAGACGTAATGAAAATGACTGGTAGGGATGTGCACATACACATTCAAACAACCAAGCCGACAGATACTATACATCCAAACAAAGAAATGGGGGGAAAAAATGAAAGAGATAGTGGAATTACTAAAGTGACTGAAAACAGAAGAAGCTGACCTCAAGATGCCCTTGTGTTGAGGGGGAGGAGAAAGAGAAGCAGAAGGGAGGGCAGAATTCCCTCCTCTTGATTTCTTGTCCTAAAGAAATGCTTTGGGAATCTAACAACTCTCAAAAAGCTGTTGGCACTTCCAGTTTCACCTTGGAAGTAGGAAGAGCTTGAAAGAGCATTGAGGCCACACTTAAAACAAGAAATACTGGCACCAAAAAAACCCCCAAAACCAAAACAAACAAAAAAATCTGACAACTTTTCTTGAACCCATAAAAGAGCTGAGGTCACAGAACCAACATTCGACCTCAAATCTCAAATCTGGGAAGAAACAGGCATCTGCAGGGAGAGACCAAGCCAAGTATTTGTTTACCTAGAGCAAACACTGCCAACTTCCAAATAAGCTGATAAGAAGATTTAGTGAAATTTTACACAATCACTAAAGGCTAAGGGTGGGTGAGTGAGCAAGCACAGTCCCTGGGAGCCACAGACCTAGGGGAGCTCATAACCTCTTGCAGGATTTTCTCCACAATCCTCCTGGAGATACTAATAGGGAAAACTTGTGGCCACAGTGCTGGGGAGACAGCAATCACTGCTAAGACTCCACCCAGACTCATATTTCCCATCCTCCCTGTGGAACAAAAGCTTTAATCTACAGGGCGAACAGCAACAAAATCCAACACTTTGGAGCAGTAGTCAGTAGAGCCTCCTGCAGCTGTAAGAAGGGAACAGATTTTTTTAAAGATCTACCCATTGGGGAATGACAGGATCAGGTGCTAAGATAGCACTCAGCTAGAAGAAGTGCAGGGATCCTCGTGAGGGTCTCCTACTGAGACTTGGGTCACAGTGCCTGCAGAAGCCAGGGGCTGGGTCAGAACGTCAGAGTACAAGCCCCTTCCCCCAACCACAGTAAAAGACACCAGGAAAGTTAACAGTAGATTATAGCTGGAAGAAATCTAAGTAACAGACTCCCTCTGGTTAGCAGACACTGAGAAAACTCCTCTGGCAATGTGGCCCACGCTCTAAAAACAAGGTATGGCTACAGAAATTTGAAGCCTGTGGTATACGAAGGGGAACCCAGCACAAAAAAAAATCTTCAAAATTTGCCTGAATTCTGACTGGATTAACACAAACTTCCACAGTAAAGACATTGAAGAAAAACAGACGAGTTCATCTCCAAGCATAATAAATACTTACTTGTATATCCTCCTGTATTTTCTATCCTACAAAACATGGACAGTTCTCTACAAAAAAAAGAAAAAAAGGAAGGAAGGAAGGAAGGAAAGGAGGGAGGGAGGGAGGAAGGGAGAGAAAGAAAGAAAGAAAGAAAGAGAAAAGGAAAGAAAGAAAGAAAGAAAGAGAGAGGAAGGAGAGAAGGAAGGAAGAGGCATGTTAAAAGTAAGGAAGACTGAATCTGAAAAGATAAAATAATCAATAGAAACAGACTCAGGTTGGAGATCAGCCAGGGAATTTAAAACAACAATGACTAATCTGTTAAAGGTGCTAATGGAAAACATAGACAACATGCAAGATAGGTAATTTCATCAGAGAGAGAGAAACCATGCAGAAGAATAAAAAGATCAGATCAAGACCATAGTAACAGAGACAAAGAATGTCTTCAACAGAGCATCCAAGAACTATGCAGTATCAAATTGTTTGTTACATGTAAAATTGGAATCCCAAAGGTAGAAAATAGAAAGAATAGGGCAGAAGAAATACTTGAATAAATAATGGTGGAGAATTTCCTAAAAGTAATAGCATATACTAATCACAGATCAAAAAACTCAGAAAGCACCCAGGAGATTAAACACACACACCACATATTCAGCTACGCTTATTATACCAAAACATCTGGAAATCAAAAACCAAAAAAATCTTACAGGCAGCCAGAGGGAAAAAAAAAACACATTGCTGACTAAGGAACAAATGAAAACCACAAGAGATATGGGTTATTATGAGATATAATAAACACTTATAATGACCAAAGAATAAACCGACTATACTGAGTGCCGGTGAGAATGAGAGGAAACTGGGACTTGTATTGCTGGTGGAATATAAAATGGCACAGTGACTCTGGAAAGCAGTTTTCCAGTTAGTTATGAAGACAAATACACATTTATCATATATCTCCCTACCCTTTGCTATTTCCCTTAGACAAATGAAAAGGGATACTCACACAAATGTTGTGCACAGTTGTGTGGGGTAGTTCTATTCACAATCACCAAAGAACTAGAAACAACTCAAATGTCCATCAGTGCGTAAATGAGCTTGAAAAAATACGTTACATGTGTGCAATAAGATTACCCAGTAATGAAAAGGAAAGCACTACCGATAGAGCATGAATGAATTCTAAGGCCCTACGCCGAATGAAGAGCTTCGTCTCAAAAGTTGACATATGATCCCATTTACATTAAAACTCTGGAAAAGGTAAATCTACAGGGATGGAGATGTTTGCCAGGGGTTAATGGCAAGGGGAGGGTGTCCCCACTAAGGGCAGCATGAGGGATTATTTTGGGTGATGGAACTGTTTTGTATATACATTATTGCCTTCACAAGAGTGTATAAGTGTTTAAGCTTATAGAACATTTCCCCCTAAAAAGTGAATTCTGCTGTATATTAATTTTTAATATAATGACAAAAAAAGATGAAAATAGGTTGAGAAAAAGAGACACTGAAATTTTATAACTCATGCCCAGGCAATGACGTTTATTCTGCCATGATTGTTGGTTGACTTGATCCAGGTTGTAACAGCATAGGGTTTCCTTGGTTGCTGGTAAGATTCTAGTTAAATGCTAGAACACCCCTTCTGCCTTGCCACCAGGGATCATGGAGTTCTGCACTGGTCGGAGAAAGATTCCTTGGCAGAAGTTTAACATCGCACTCACACACTAGAGAACCACCAATATCATGATAAAAAGACATATTAAAGATCTACAATTTTCTGGCTCATTCTATTGAACTATAGCAGAAGAATGGTGATTTATTACTTATGTTTTCTTCTTTCCATATTTTTCTCTCTTGCCTCCAATCTGAGCAGATGGAGCAACTTTTGTTTGCTGCTGCCTCAGAGGAGGTTGGAGCCGGAGACCGCAGAAGTGGCCTGCCGTCCGCCAGCCTTCCTTACTTTGGTTTGCTGTGGCCTGAGCCTAGTGAGAGGCTGCTGCTCAGAACCAAGGGTAGACAGAGAGCTGTTAGAATTCCTTTGAAGGATGGCAGCATCAGAGGAGAGGATGCAGTTGGAAACTTTCAGGTTCCAACAAAGAATGAAGATCCATAGTTGACTGCCTTGCATTGTCCTCAGGTGAACTTGGGGTCGAGGGAAAAACAAAATGTACCAGAGGAGGAAAATCCCCAGCCCAGCGCCAGAGCTCCTAATCATAGAAAAGCTTTCCAAGCCCAAAGGAGCAACAAAACTTCCAGATGTATATAGAAACCATTCTGATCTAAACAAAGGTGGAGTGAAAACCAGGGCTTCCCACATAGTTTGCTCTGTATGAGTTTTCTGGAAACTGCCAGGAAGAACTCCATTAATGGATAACCTTGTATGTTCTGACAGGTTAGCTAGATGGGGGCTTGGAATTGGGTTACATCTCATTTAAAGAAAATGAAATAGTGTAACATTCCTTGGATACCATCAGTGCTACCATGTCCCCACCATTGTATCTTTAGCACCCATGCTTGCTGGTCCAGTTTCCAAATGCCCAACCCCCCAAGACTATGCCTAAGATCTCTCCATGCCACTGCAGTAAGCTCTGCCTGCATGAGGCACAGGCTTTAACTTCCAGAAAATTAATGCCTCCCCATCTCTACCCCAAGAGCAACCTTCAACCTATGACTAGTGGATAAAGACCCCAGCTCCCCTGTCTCTAGGGTGGGATAAGACATGTGTTTTCTATGGTTTTATACTGCTTACTTAATTCCAGTGGAATTAAGTGTCAGTTGCCCAAAGTGGTAAATTTCTTTTTTTTTTTTTTTTTTAAAGATTTTATTTATTTATTTGACAGAGAGAGAGGTCACAAGTAGGCAGAGAGGCAGGCAGAGAGAGAGGAGGAAGCAGGCTCCCCGCGGAGCAGAGAGCCCGATGCGGGGCTTGATCCCAGGACCCTGAGATCATGACCTGAGCCAAAGGCAGCGGCTTAATCCACTGAGCCACCCAGGCGCCCCATGGTAAATTTCTTGATAAAATCCTCATGATGTCTTCCTTCCTTTCTCCGTCTCATTTCCCCATTGACTTACTAGTATTTCCTGACTTCACTTCCTATATACTGTATATGTTAATGTTACTATGTCATAGGCTAAAGTTTGCATCCACCCCCCACAAAAATTTTATGTAGAAACCTAATCCCCAGTGTGATGGTGTTTGGAGGTGGGGTCTTTGGGAGATAATTACATCAGGAGGGAGGAGCCCCATGAGTGGGATTACTGTCCTTGTATAAAAGACCCCAGAGTGCTCCCTAGCTCTTTCTGCCATGTGGGACACAGCAAGACTTAGACTTTCCAGCCTGTGAGAAATAAGTGTCTGCTGTTTATAGGCCACGTAGTTGATGGTGCTTTTGTCACAGAAGTCCGAATGAATTAAAACACGATGGAAACCACTGCCACTCAAATCCTTAGTGCACAGTCTGCTTCTGCGCAGCCCCAAAATGAAGACTCCCAAGGTCTTGACTGCAAATTTATATGTCTACATTATTTTTAAAATTTATGTGTTTCCAGATTATTGTTGGGGAGAACATTTACTCCCCCGTAAGGGGAAGGATGGTCAAAACATCCCCACATTCTTACTGTCTACCTGCTCTCACCCCTACATGGGAGGAGCAAGTCATCTTGCTGGTGAGTTCAAGGAGAGGAATGGAGCACATCTGGCCCTTCCCAGCCCGGATCTGCCTGCTCTCTGAGAGGGCGCCTTCTGGTCGATCCAGCCCTGTGGCACTTTCCAGGCCAGCATAAGCACACGTCTCATTCCTACGTTAAGAACTGATACTTATCCTATTTTTAAAAAGGTTTTATTTATTTGACAGAGACACAGTGAGAGAAGGAACACAAGCAGGGGGAGTGGCAGAGGGAGAAGCAGGCTTCAAGCTGAGCAGGGAGCCCACCCAGATCATGACCTGACCCAAAGGCAGAAGCTTAACAACTGAGCCACCCAGGGGCTCCAGTATTTAACCCAATTTGTTTAATAATCTAAGCCATTCTCTAATTTTCTGATCAATCTCTCAGTGATAAATCCCAATTTTGATCTTCCTCTATCTCCTGTGTTTTATTTCTCAACTGATTCCCAAGAGAGTGAGAGGGCAAAAAATGGTATTTAGTTGTTGTTGTTTTAACTGTTCTCCCAACTCTTCTTGAAATTAAACATACATTTCACTTGTTTATGGGTTATTTGTATGAGTTTAGAATTCTACGTTGATAGAATTTCATTCTTACAGTTCTTTAAAAATGTTGTTCTTTTGTCTTTTTTGTGTATGTGTGAGAAAACTACTGTCATCCTCAACTTTTTGTTCCTTTGTTTACAGCATGTCTTCTTTTCTGGCTGCTTTTAAATTTTTCTATCACTGGATTTGAGCAATTAGAATACTGTGTGCCTTGGTTAGATTCGTTTTCCTTATGTTTCTCTTCTTGGAGCTTTCTGACCTTCTTAGATCTACGGGTTTTTAGTTTTCACAAATTTGGAAATTTTTCAGCTATTACTATTCAAATTATTTTTCTTTTCTCCTCCCTCCTTCAGGGCTCAAATTCCATATGTATTAGGTTGTTTAATATCTTCTAATGTTTTTTAATCCTTTTTTCTCTGTGGTTCATTTTGAGCTGTTTCTATTACTATGCTTGCAAGTTCACTAACATTTTCTTCTGCAAGTCTGATCTAACATTAATTCCATCCAGAGTATTTTTCATCTCAAATACTGTAGTTTTCATCTCCATGAATTTAACTTGGGTCTCTTTTATATCTCCCGTGACTCTACTTGATGTTTTGAACATCTGGATTACAGTTACAAGTATTTTAATTTCCTCGTGTACTAAATTTAACATCTGCATCAGTTCTTGGTTTTGCTTGGCTGGGTTTTTTTTTTTTTTTCCTCTTAATTATGGGTTGTGTTTTCCTGAATCTTTTTGGCATGCCTAGTAATCGTTGATTGGGCACCAGAGATTATGAGTTGTACCTTGTTGGGTGCTGGATATATTTTTTTATTCCTATAAATATTCTTGGGTAGCTTTGTTCTAAAATTCACTTGGAAACTGATCCTTCCCACCCACCCCTAGCTTTTTTGAGGTGTAATTGACAAATAAAAATGTAGATATTTAAATGTGATAAAACAATGTGATAATTTCATAACCACATATACTGTGAAAGGATTCCCCCATCAACTTAATTAACACATACTTCACTACACATATTTAACAACCCCCCCCCCTTTATGTCCTTGGTGAGAATATTGAAGTTCTCCTCTCTTAGCAAATTTCAATTATACAATATGGTATAATCAGCTATGGTTACCATGTTTTACATTGGGTCCTGAAAAACTGAATATTTGTATGCTTTCACAACCTCTTCCCATCCCCACCCACCCCTCTCAGCCACCTTTCGACTGTTTCTATGAATTCAACTTTTTGTTTCTTGGTTTTTGTTTTTTGGGTTTGCTTTGTTTGTTTCCACATATAAGTGATACCAGGGGAAACTGATTGTTTTGACTCTTTCTTTTCAGACTTGTTAAGCAGGTCCAGAGCAGAGGTCCATCTAGAGCTAATCAATTCCCACAGCTGCAGCAAGACCCCTTTGAGTCCCTATCCCGTGATGTATGAGGTTTGCCAATCTAGTTTGAAGGAACAGGCACAGTGGGAGTGATGGCCACCATTCCCCTGGTCCTTCTGGGTGCTTTTTCTCAGGTCTTTGGTTATTTTCTCATCTGTTTGTGCCAAGTTAGTACTCTACTGGAGACTCAGGGGCCTCCATGTATCTCTAGAGTTCTCTCTCTGTGCAGCTCTCCTCCCTCCCGGGCTCTAGTCCCTGCACTCAGCCACTTCGGTCTCCATGGACTTCGACTCAGGGACATTTCCAGGCTCTCCCTGTGCTCTCGGCCATAAGCTGCTGCAATTTTAACATTCACCTGGTTTGGTTCCCATTTGTCAGGGATTACCGTCCTACTCTGCAAAAAGGAAGATAAAATAAAGTCTTTGTCACGCAGAAAAGTTGAGAGCACTCATGACTAACAAACATGTTAGAGGAAGTTCCTCTGGCAGGAGAAAAAGGATGCCAGATGGAAATTTGGATCTACACAAAGGAATGAAGAATGTCATAAGAGGTAAACATCTGGATAAATATAAAATCCTTTTATTCAAATGCATAGCCAGTTCCAGTCCACTTATGGAATAGTCCATTATCTTCCCACTGAAATGAAATGCCTCCTTTTGATCAAATTTCTTAAGTACACTTGGATCTATTTCTCTGTTCTCTATTCTATTTCAGTGACCTACTTGTCTACAATTATATACTAGTGCAACTCTGGTTTTATTTCAATCACTATATAATTTGTTTAATATTTGTTAGGACAAGTTCACCTTGCTCTTCATTTTCAAAATTTGCTTGATAATTTCCCCATGTTTATTCTGTGACATAAACTCTTAAAAAGCACTATATTCACTCCTCCTGCCAAAAATAAATTTTTATATGTTTATATATTTCATATATATTTATATTATATCTATTATGTATTTGTATATGTAAAATATATATATATAAATTTCTGTTGGAATTCTGACTAAAATTATCATAAATCCATACATTAATTTGTAATGCAACAGTTAGCTATGAACAAGTTTTCATTAGGTGAAAGAGATCACAAGATGCTGGGCCTGGAGAGTCAAGATGGCGGGGAAGTAGGAGGAGGCACCATTTCAACCTGTACCCTAAAGTGAGCTGATTACCTACCAAAGAACTCCGACTACCCATGAAATCAGCCTGAGATCAGAATTATACACGTCTGGATCTCTACAGGAGCAGAAGACGCCAGTGGCAGGTAAAGCAGACTGGGAGCATCGGACTGATATCTGAAGATAAACAAAAGGGGGAGGGAGCCACCAGAGGTGACCGATGGGAAAGTAACACCCCAACACCAGAGTGCTCTGCGTCTGGGAACCAGCATTAACTTGGAGTCTGGTTGAAAGCACTCAAAAACAAACAGCAAAGGATCCCGGGGGGGATATAGTGGGAACCTGGGCAGTTAGGGTCAGGGACCTAAGTCCCCGGACCCAGGACAGCCTCCCCTGGCGCGGAGCCAGAGAGAGTGCGGCGGAGAAATCAGGTCTCCGTCCCTGAGCCGCCAGTGCACCTGACCTGCCAGCGCGCCGAGAAGGAGTGGGGTCTGGCTCCCTTGAGGGGCTGGGAGCCTGGCCAGACGGCAATCCTGAAATGCGCGCGTCCCACACCCTCCCTTGGGATAGGTGCTACTAGGCGCTAGCCTGGAGCTCTGGCAGCCGGAAAAACCAGACATTCCCAGCCCGGGACAGTGGGAAAATCTCAGTGTGCGATCTCTGCTCCGAACCTCTCTGGCGGTCTGGAGCTGCCTAGACAGCCACCGCTGCCCTGGTTTTGGGTACAACGAGGAGCTCCTGCATCCCCAGGGACCGTGACTCAGAACAGACTCTGCCAGCAGCTTTTGCAAAACAGTCTGAGGCTTCTCTCTGAGAGGGAGGTTGGGGTGCTGTTTGCTCTCCTCTAAACCTCCAAAAACCATCAAAAGCTGTCAAGGCGAGAGAAAGCAGATGAAAGAACATAAAAACCCCCAGAGAACAAAAGGCTGAAAAAAAACAGTTTCCTCAGAGCTCACCCCCTTGAGGGGAGCGGGAGGACCTAACTCAGGGAACATCATTGTCTGAAAACCCACGTGGCAGGCCCCTCCCCCAGAAAACCAACCAGGAAGGAAGAAAAAAAAAAAAAAAGACTACAAGAGAACAATCACCACTACTTCATAAATACAACTTTTATTTTTAACTCTTTACCAATATTCTGGTTCTTTTTTTTTTTTATACATAGAGATAATTTTTTAACCTATTTACCATCACACCGAGATGTCCAGTACATCAAATTCTTTAATAACCTTCTAACCTGAACTTTTTGATACATACACCCGTGTTTTTCTTTTGTTTTTCTATTTTTTTAATTCTTTTTTTCTTTTAACTTAGTTTAGTCTAGTTTATTCTTTTTTAATTTTTATTTTCTACTATACATATAGAGTTAAACTTCAAGGTAATCCCCTTTCCCCAATCAATGCTACCCCTATAGGCAAACCAGTTTCTAATCCCCCTGTAACTTAGGAAAGTTGAGTCCCTTAACAAAAACATCAAGATACCTTCAGGAAGAATCAAAATAAACTTCCTCACCCACACTGAGAATCTATAACCATTCTCCCAATTTTTCCTTCTGTCAGTGTTTCTGTGAATTTGTGTTTGTCCTGATAATATATAAACCTTATACTTGGGGTTTTTTCTGATGAGGGTCTTCCCTTTTTTTTTTTTTTTTTGCTTATATATACATATTTTTTTCTCTTGTCATATACTTTTATCACTCTTTTTGTCTGTCTGTTTTTGTTTGTATACTCCACAAATCTTACCTTGTGGCCCATTTGGGCTGAGCCTTCTCTTTTATCTTCCCTTTTTTTCCTATCTCTCTCTCTCTTTTTTTTTTCCTTTTTTCTTTCCCCTTTTTTTTCTTTCTCCTTCTCTATTTTTTTTCTCTTCATTTTTCTCTCATTTGGGTGGGGAATCCTGATTGCACAGAAGCGTTCCAGGGTGCACATTGACTGCACCACAATCGATAAGTCCAGCTGCATCTGTTTAGTCATCTCTTACCAAAATGACTAGGAGGAGGAATACCCAACAGAAGAAAAATACAGAGGATGGGCCTTCTGCAACAGAGCTAATGGCTATCGACATAGACAATATGTCAGAAAAGGAATTCAGACTAACAATTATCCAGGCAATAGCTAGGTTGGAGAAAGCCATGGATGACCAAACAGAATTGATTAGGGCAGAACTGAAAGCCACCAGGGATGATGTTCACAATGTTAGGGCAGAACTGAAAGCCACCAGGGATGATGTTGAAAATGCTCTCAATGAGTTCCAATCCAATCTAAATTCTCTAAAAGCTAGGGTAACTGAGACAGAAGATAGAATTAGTGATCTGGAGGACAAACAGATAGAGAGAAAGGATCAGGAGGAAGCCTGGAACAAACAGCTCAGAAGCCACGAAAACAGAATCAGGGAAATAAACGATGCCATGAAACGTTCCAATGTCAGAATTATTGGAATCCCTGAAGGGGAAGAAAAAGAAAGAAGTCTAGAAGATATAGTGGAAGAAGTTGTCTATGAAAATTTTCCCAATCTCACGAATGGAAACAACGTTCATGTACTAGAGGCAGAAAGATTTCCTCCCAAGATTTTAGATTCTCGAAAGTCCTCACGGCACCTTATCATTAGAATGGGGAATTTTGTTTCAAGAGAGACCCTCTTAAAAGCAGCTAGGACAAAGAAGCTTCTTACATACAGAGGAAAGCCCATTAGAATAACGTCAGACCTTTCCACAGAGACCTGGAAAGCCAGGAAGGGCTGGCAAAATATATTCAGAGTACTAAATGAGAAGAACATGCAACCAAGAATACTCTATCCAGCAAGACTGACATTTAAAATGGATGGAGAGATAAAGAGTTTCCAAGACCGGCAAGGCTTAAAAGACTATGCAACCACCAAGCCGACACTGCAGGAAATATTAAGGGGGGTCCTATAAGAGAGAAAAAATCCTAAGAATATCATTGAACAGAAATATAGAAACAATCTATAGACAGAAAGACTTCAAAGGCAACACGATGTCAATAAAAACCTATCTCTCAATAATCACTCTCAGTGTGAATGGGCTAAATGTGCCCATAAAACGACACAGGGTTGCAGATTGGATAAAATGACAGGACCCATCCATATGTTGTCTACAAGAGACCCATTTTGAACCTAAGGATACACCCAGACTGAAAGTGAAGGGATGGAGAAGCATCTTTCATGCCAATGGGCCTCAAAAGAAGGCCGGAGTAGCGATTCTCATATCAGATAAATTAGATTTTAAACTAAAGACTGTAGTCAGAGATACAGAGGGACACTACATAATTCTTAAAGGGACTATCCGACAAGACGATCTAACAATTGTGAATATCTATGCCCCCAATATGGGAGCACCCAATTACATAAGAAAACTATTAATCAAGATAAAGAGTCATATTGATACAAATACAATAATAGTAGGAGATCTTAATACGCCTCTCTCAGAAATAGACAGATCATCGAAGCAGAAAATTAATAAAGAAATAAGAGCATTGAATGAAACATTGGACCAGATGGACCTCATAGACATATACAGAACATTCCACCCTAAAACAACAGAATACTCATTCTTCTCAAGTGCACATGGAACCTTCTCCAGAATAGACCACATACTGGGTCACAAAGCAGGACTCAACCGATACCAAAAGACTGACATTATTCCCTGCATATTCTCCGATCACAATGCTTTGAAACTGGAGCTCAATCACAAGGAAAAGTTCAGAAGGAACTCAAACACCTGGAAGCTAAAGACCACCTTGCTTAAGAATGCTTGGATCAACCAGGAGATCAAAGACGAACTTAAACAATTCATGGAAACCAATGAGAATGAAGACACCTCGGTCCAAAACCTATGGGATACAGCAAAGGCGGTTCTAAGGGGGAAATACATAGCCATCCAAGCCTCCCTCAAAAACATTGAAAAATCCAGAATACACCAGCTGTCTCTACACCTTAAAGAACTGGAGAATCAACAACAAATCAAACCAACTCCACATGCAAGAAGGGAAATAATCAAGATTAGAGCAGAGATCAATGAGGTAGAAACGAGAGATACAGTAGAACGTATCAATGAAACTAGAAGCTGGTTTTTTGAAAGAATCAATAAAATCGATAAACCATTGGCCACACTAATCCAAAAGAAAAGAGAGAAAGCCCACATTAATAAAATTATGAATGAAAAGGGAGAGATCACAACGAACACCAAGGAAATAG
Source organism: Meles meles (assembly GCF_922984935.1). Taxonomy (NCBI): domain Eukaryota; kingdom Metazoa; phylum Chordata; class Mammalia; order Carnivora; family Mustelidae; genus Meles; species Meles meles. The sequence continues at coordinate 22,225 of NW_025721403.1, forward strand.
AAACAATCATCAGAAATTATTACCAACAGTTATATGCCAATAAGCAAAGCAACCTAGATGAAATGGATGCATTCCTGGAAAGCTACAAACTCCCAAAATTGAACCAGGAAGAAACTGACAACCTGAATAGACCGATATCTCGTAATGAGATTGAAGCAGTGATCAAAAACCTCCCAAAAAACAAGAGCCCAGGACCTGACGGATTCCCTGGGGAATTCTACCAAACTTTCAAAGAAGAAATAACACCAATTCTCCTGAAGCTGTTCCAAACAATTGAAGCAAAAGGAAAACTTCCAGACTCTTTTTATGAAGCCAGCATTACCCTGATCCCCAAACCAGGCAAAGACCCTACCAAAAAGGAGAATTTCAGACCAATATCACTGATGAATATGGATGCAAAGATTCTCAACACGATCCTAGCAAACAGGATCCAGCAGCACATTCAAAAGATTATCCACCATGACCAGGTGGGATTCATCCCTGGGTTGCAAGGTTGGTTCAACATTCGCAAATCAATCAGTGTGATAGAACACATCAATAAGAGAAGAGAGAAGAACCACATGGTCCTCTCAATTGATGCAGAAAAAGCATTGGACAAAATCCAGCATCCGTTCCTGATGAAAACGCTTCAAAGTATAGGGATAGAGGGAACATTCCTGAACTTCATAAAATCTATCTATGAAAGACCCACAGCAAATATCATCCTCAATGGGAAAAAGCTCGCAGCCTTCCCGTTGAGATCAGGAACACGACAAGGATGCCCACTCTCACCACTCTTGTTCAACATAGTATTAGAAGTTCTAGCAACGGCAATAGACAACAAAGAGAAATAAAAGGTATCCAAATTGGCAAGGAAGAAGTCAAACTCTCTCTCTTCGCAGATGACATGATTCTTTATATGGAAAACCCCAAAGACTCCACCCCCAAACTACTAGAACTCATACAGCAATTCAGTAACGTGGTAGGATACAAAGTCAATGTACAGAAACCAGTGGCTTTCTTATACACCAACAATGAAAATACAGAAAGGGAAATTAGAGAATCGATTCCATTTACTATAGCACCAAGAACCATAAGATACCTGGGCATAAACCTAACCAAAGAAGTAAAGGACCTGTACTCGAGGAACTACAGCACACTCATGAAAGAAATTGAAGAAGACAAAAAAAGATGGAAGACTGTTCCATGCTCTTGGATTGAAAGAATAAACATTGTTAAAATGTCTATACTGCCTAGAGCAATCTATACTTTTAATGCCATTCCGATCAAAATTCCACTGATATTTTTCAAAGAGCTGGAGCAAATAATCCTAAAATTTGTATGGAGCCAGAAGAGACCCCGAATTGCTAAGGAAATGTTGAAAAACAAAAACAAAACTGGCGGCATCACGTTACCCGATTTCAAGCTTTACTACAAAGCTGTGATCACCAAGACAGCGTGGTACTGGCATAAAAACAGACCCATAGACCAGTGGAACAGAGTGGAGAGCCCAGATATGGACCCTCAACTCTATGGTGAAATAATCTTCGACAAAACAGGAAAAAATATTCAATGGAAAAAAGACAGTCTCTTCAATAAATGGTGCTGGGAAAACTGGACAGCGATATGTAGAAGAATGAAACTCGACCATTCTCTTACACCGTACACAAAGATAAACTCGAAATGGATAAAAGACCTCAACGTGAGACAGGAATCTATCAGAATGCTAGAGGAGAACATAGGCAGTAACCTCTTCGATATCAGCCACAGCAACTTCTTTCAAGATATGTCTCCAAAGGCCAAGGAAACTAAAGCAAAAATGAACTTTTGGGACTTCATCAAGATCAAAAGCTTCTGCACAGCAAAGGAAACAGTCAACAAAACAAAGAGGCAACCCACGGAATGGGAGAAGATATTTGCAAATGACAGTACAGACAAAAGGTTGATATCCAGGATCTATAAAGAACTTCTCAAACTCAACACACAAAACAGATAATCATATCAAAAAATGGGCAGAAGATATGAACAGACACTTCTCCAACGAGGACATACAAATGGCTATCAGACACATGAAAAAATGTTCATCATCACTAGCCATCAGGGAGGTTCAAATTAAAACAACATTGAGATACCACCTAACACCAGTTAGAATGGCCAAAATTAGCAAGACAGGAAACAACGTGTGCTGGAGAGGATGTGGAGAAAGGGGAACCCTCTTACACTGTTGGTGGGAATGCAAGTTAGTACAGCCACTTTGGAGAACAGTGTGTAGATTCCTGAAGAAATTAAAAATAGAGCTTCCCTATGACCCTGCAATTGCACTGCTGGGTATTTACCCCAAAGATACAGATGTAGTGAAAAGAAGGGCCATCTGTACCCCAATGTTTATTGTAGCAATGGCTACGGTCGCCAAACTGTGGAAAGAACCAAGATGCCCTTCAACGGATGAATGGATAAGGAAGATGTGGTCCATATACACAATGGAGTATTATGCCTCCATCAGAAAGGACGAATACCCAACTTTTGTAGCAACATGGACGGGACTGGAAGAAATTATGCTGAGCAAAATAAGTCAAGCAGAGAGAGTCAAGTATCATATGGTCTCACTTATTTGTGGAGCATAACAAATAACATGGAGGACATGGGGAGATGGAGAGGAGAGGGAGTTGAGGGAAACTGGAAGGGGAGATGAACCATGAGAGACTATGGACTCTGAAAAACAACCAGAGGGTTATGAAGGGGCGGCAGGGGGGTGGGGGGGGTGGGAGGTTGAGGAACCAGGTGGTGGGTAATAGGGAGGGCACGTACTGCATGGAGCACTGGGTGTGATGCCAAAACAATGAACACTGTTATGCTGTAAATAAACAAATTAAAAAAAAAAAGAAATTAAGAATAGAGCTTCCCTATGACCCTGCAGTTGTACTACTGCGTATTCACCCCAAAGATACAGATGTAGTGAAAAGAAGGGCCATCTGTACCCCAATGTTTATAGCAGCAATGGCCACGGTCGCCAAACTGTGGAAAGATCCAAGATGCCCTTCAATGGATGAATGGATAAGGAAGATGTGGTCCATATACACGATGGAGTATTATGCCTCCATCAGAAAGGATGAATACCCAACTTTTGTAGCAACATGGACGGGACTGGAAGAGATTATGCTGAGTGAAATAAGTCAAGCAGAGAGAGTCAAATATCATATGGTTTCACTTATTTGTGGAGCATAACAAATGACATGGAGGAAGGATATTGGAGATGGAGAGGAGAAGGAAGTTGAGATAAATTGGAAGGGGCGGTGAACTATGAGAGACTATGGACTCTGAAAAAGAACCTGAGGGTTTTAAAGGGACGGGGGGTGGGAGGTTGGGGAACCAGGTGGTGGGTAATAGGGAGGGCACGTACTGCATGGAGCACTGGGTGTTGTGCAAAAACATTAAATACTGTTACGCTGAAAAAAATTATAATTAAAAATTAAAGACCTATAGTGAAAAAAAAATCTAATTTTTAAAAAATTCCCATTTCATAACTCCCTCTATGTCTTCCTCTTCTCCTTCCCCCAAATGTTTATATATCATTTTTTAAAACAAACCATAAGAACTTCCTGTGATGCCAATGAGATAGTCAATGCCAGTTCCTTTCATCCCTCTCTCCTTTCATTAGCAAGCTCTTTGAATTATTGTAAACTTCATATGTCTCCCTTCTTGATCCTCAGTGCCACAGCCAACCTGGCCACCTCTCAGAGCTTATCTCTGTCTTTTCTCAATTGTGTTGCAAGCCCAGTGGCCCCCTTCCCGCTCTTCAAAGTTAAGTGCCCTCCCATTTCAGACCTTAGCATTTTCTTTTCCCTCTGTCCCATGCTGTTCTCCCATAGAGTCACAGGACTTCCTTCATGTCTCTGCTCAGATGACTTCTTTGTCACTCTATTTTAAAAAACCAAAATGGCAAAATACCCCCACCCCAGCCTCTTCAATTGTTTATTTTCCTTCATAGTACTTACCCCTAGCTGGCAAATATTTATTGGGTGTTTGCAAACACAGGTAAAAGAAAAACTTTAGAACAATGCCTGGTGTGTAGTTAGAGCTTAAGAAATACCTACGAATTGAATCAATTAATGAATATTCAAAGTGCTTCATCTCAGAGCTGTAATGATTCTTCTGTTTCCTTGATGTCCTGTTCATTTGTGTGCAGCATTTGGTTCTTATAACACATCCCTTCTCTCAGTTTCTGAGATGTTATACCTTTATTTAACCTCTCCCTGCTCTTCTGTCTTCTTCAAGAAGACTTTCAAGTTATTGCTTCCTTCAAGGTTTAGTTCTGGGCCCTAAATATTTCTTTTTCAGTGCTCACATCCTCAGAGATTTCTTCCATTCTTCTTCTTCTTTTTATTGTGATTAAAAAAAAAAAAACACACATAACATAAATTTATCATTTTACCAATTTTTAAGAGCATGGTTTGGTAATATTAACTATATGTACCTTCTTGTGTAACAGATCTTTAGTACTTTTTCTTCTTGCAAAACTGACACTATATTCATTGAACAATGACTTCCCTTTACCCCTTTCCCCAGCTTCCCGTAACCACTATTGTACTTTCTGTTTCTATGAGTTTGACTGCTTTAGGTACCTCATAGAGGTGGGATCACACAGTATTTGTCTTTTTGTAACTGGCTTACTTCACTTAGCATAATATCCTGAAGTTTCAGCCATGTTGTAGCATGTGAAATGATTTCTTTCTTTTTTAAGGCTAACTAGTTTTCCATTGTACATATGCACCGCGTTTTCTTTATCCATTCATCTGCCAATGAACATTTAAGTTGCTTCCATCTCCTGGCCATTGTGGATAATTCTGTAATGAACGTGGGTGTATAAATATCTCTTTGAGGTCCTATTTTCAATTCTTTTGGCTATATACCCAGAAGTGTGTTTGCTAGATCATATGGTATTTTCAAGGCATGTCCATACTGTTTTCCATGCAGCTGCATTACTTTATATTCCCACCAACAATGCACAGGGGTTCCAATTTCCCCACATCCTCACCAAATACTTGTTATTTTGTTTGTTTGTTTGTTCATTTGTTTGTTTGTTTAATAGTGGTCATCCTGGGGTGGCTTGGTGGTTCAGTCAGTTAAGCATCTGACTTTAGCTCAGGTCAGGCTCTCAGCATCCTGAGGAAAAAAACCCTGTTAGGCTCCCCACTCAGCTGGGTGTCTGCTTATCCTTCTTCCTCCCCTTCTGTCTCTCCCCCTGCTTGTGCTGTCTCTCTCTCATATAAATAAATAAAATATTAAAAAAAAAAGTGACCATCCTAATTAGCACAAGGTGATATCTTATTGTGGTTCCAATTTACATTTTCCTGGTGGTTAGTGATGTTGAGCATCTTCTGATATGCTTATTGGTCATTGGTATGTATTCTTTGAAGAAATATCTATTCAAGTCTTTTGCCCATTTTTAAATAGATTTATTTGTGTTTTTGTTATTACTGAGTCATAGGAGTTCTTTATATATTCTGGGTATTAATCTCTTATCAAATATGTGGCTTACAAATATTTTCTCCCTTTCTGTAGAATGCCTGTTCATTCTGTTGGCTGTTTCCTTTGCTACCCAGAGATTTCTTCTATTTAAGACTTCTTCCTACTTCACTTTGCTCCTGATTTATATCTGTGCTCCTCACTCTTTCTTGCACATCTCTTTGTACTTAAGCCTTGCCTTGCCATGTCTTTCCCTTTGTCTTTGCCTTCTATACAATCTAGCATAGGATTAAAATGTGGAAACTCAGTAGTTGAGATGCCAAATCGAATGACTTAAGTGCCCAGGCCATGTCTTCAAATGTTTTCTGAATATCTCAAAACTCTCTCGTTGCCAGCATTTAAGGCCTTACAGTTCTCTTCCTTCCACTTTCTTCTTATCTAAGCAATTGTTAAGTCCTCTCGATTTCTTTTGGACAATGAGTCTTAAATTGAAAACTTCTTTTCCATTCCCAGGATCACTGTGAACCAATCTTAATGAACACAGCCCTTCTCCATGTGATCTCCCATTCTACTCTCAGCTGTGTTTTTGAACAACGAAAAGGTCAGGCCATTGTTGTCTTATTAAGATCCTATGGTGACGTCCAATCACTCCTAGAGTAAAACTAAAAGTTTCCCTTGGCTTTCAGTTTTGCCCTATAAAGGTAAGAAATACATTTTATACTCACAATTAACAGTATGGTCCTTCCACTTTGGCCAAATGATGTCCTTACTTTGTCTCTGAAATACCTTCTTTATCTCTGCTTCTGTATGTTCCCTGTCTCCTAGAAGACTCCCACCTGACTAAAATAATTCAAGTCCTACTCCTTTCTCGAATCCTAACCTTCCAGTATGCCCTTCTGTCTCCCCTGACAACTAACTAAAATAATCTTTAGCCTAACTTGGAATGTCCTAACCATCTCTCTCTGTTTTAACACACCAGGTTAATGCTTTCATTAATATTATAGAATTTTCATTTGGAATATCCCTACATTGTACTTTTCTTTGAGCAGTGAGGACCAACAAAATTAAAGTAATTTTCCTAATTCTGAGTTATAGATTTTGGGAAAGTCAAAACAATGATTTTTTGTTCCACCATAGCTGTTCCAGAGAAACCCCCCAAACAAACAAATCTTCCCCTCCCAAACAAAACAAAATGAGAGAAAATGCCCAAACAATTAACTTTGTAATAACCTTTGGCCAGTTCCCCATAGATCTAAAACTCTCAAATTTAAAAGCTACGGACTGGTGTTCTCAGAATTTTTTCCAAGCAATTAATACTCCAAATAGCTATGACCCAAGAGCAAGCGGACTCTAGGACCCGTAAACAATGTGCTAGGTGAGGAAGCAAAGGCTCATTATGGACACTTATTAATGACTCTGTCTGTGATCATGGGTGGTTCGCTTAACTTCCTGATATTCACCTCTCTATTTGCAAATAGAGATAAGACTGGGGTGCAAGAGGTACTGCTTTTAAAAGCTTTTAGCCCATGAAAGGTGAGATATGAATTATGACATTAGACTAGACAAATTTTCTTTTTTTCTCTCTCTTAGTAAATAGGAGATTATCTGTTTATTTATAGATAATCCATCCTATTCTAAAGGAAGAGTTTTAGATCAGTGTTCAAAATATATACTATGAGACTTTATTTTTTTAAGTAAAAAATGCTAGGGTAAATGGACAACAAGTAGTAGGAAAAATAAGAGACGAACGGAAAAAATGAGATGATAAAAAATAAGAGTGGAATCAATAAATAGAAAGTGTGTCTTGAGATGCAATCCACCTGCTACAGATGGACTGCAAATCTGACTATGAGATTTCTAGCAGCCAATTCAGATAGAAGACCATGATGAGTTCAATGATTCATGGAGTCCATACATAAAAACAAACCAACTGCTCAAAGGCATAACTATTCCTGGTACTAAGATCAGAGGGAAATTTCCCATTCTAAACAATGACATTCAAGTAATGAAGAGAGGCATGCACAAGAGTTGAATTAGTGATGCAAAAATTCTCCCTTTTGATGTTCTTTAGGTTTTTCTTTTTAAAATATTTCTTTCTCCATGATATTTTTCAATAACAAGAAGTTGATAGTAAGGCAATATTGGTCAAAAACTTGGGTAGGTGAAAAATAATTTTTAGGGGGAATTTGAAAGGAAATACTAGGGAGTGGCAAATTCACATGTAAGAAGAACAGGCCAAGAGTACAGAAATGACAAGCTTTTAGGTCAAACCAAGGGCAATATAGGAAGTCAGAAGCCATCTGGACACATTAAGTGTGGTGCCAAAGCCCTGAAGTAGCAGAGTCTTAATTTTAAGCAAAAGATAAAGAAAATGAACTTGCAGTTGGGACAAGGTCATAATATAATTATAATGAATAAAATTATTTTAACATTTAATGGGCCTCTTCTGCGATTTCATTTCATTTATACCATTTCTAGAAAAAGTGATATATTTAATTATACTGTAATTGTCCTGGAAGGACTTCTACATTTAAACTATGATTAGCTTTGACCATTAGTGCACTATGAAGGAAGTAAAGGCAACAGAAAAGGTGATCAAATGGCATGAACAGGCAATTCAAAAAGGAAGAAATTTTTATTCTTATGTCACCTGTATAGTCAATCTGCATTAAGTATTTTCAGTTTTACTAATAAATAAATATTATAAATCACAAATACACATTAAAACATCAGTGATGGGGCACCTGGGTGGCTCATTAGATTAAGCCTCTGCCTTCAGCTCAGGTCATGATCTCAGGGTCCTGGGATGAAGCCCTGCATAGGATTCTCTGCTCAGTGGGGAGCCTGCTTCCCCCTCTCTCTCTGCTTCCCTCTCTGTCTACTTGTGATCTCTCTCTCTCTCTGTCAAATAAATGAATACAATTTCTTAAAAAATAAAACATCAGTGATATGCTAGTATTGTCTATTAATTAAAATTACACAGCAATTTTTTAATTTGAGTGATAATGCATAACATTGGCTCTCTTTTACCTTACTGGTGGAAGCTGCAAATGGACACAGCCTTATAGGGTAGTTTGGTGAGACATATGAAAATCCCTAAAAATCAACATATGCTTAAATTGAGGAAGTCCACTTCTAGGAATTTATTCTTAGGAAATAATTTAGAACAAGACTAAAAATGTTCACTGAAGAAATTTTAAGTGATTCTTGAAAATATAAATACTAAAAAAAATCCAACAATAGGTAATTAGTTTAATAAATTATAATTCATCCACAGAATAGAATACTATGCATTCATAAAAGCTGAAGGTGTCATAGTAAAATTCTTGTCCTGAGAAGATGTTCATGATTGTTTTGTGTTAAAAGCAGGTTACATTATGAGGTATTATCATGCTACAGTAATCAAGGGAGTGTGGTTGTGGTATAAATTTAGATAAATAGATTGGTGGAATGAAATATAGAGGCCAGAAATAGGGGCAAAAATATGCATAATTGATTTTCAACAAAGGCACAACACATTTGAAAAGGAAAAGGAAAACCTTGCAACAAATAATGTTAAAAGAACTAGATGCCCGTGTGAAAAAAGAAATGTACCTCTTCCCCCTACCTCACACCACACACCAAAAAAACAAAACAAAACAAAACAAAACAAAACAAAAAAACGAGATGGGCTTCTAGAAGAAAACATAGGTAAATCCTTTGCAGTTTCTGGAAGGGTCAAGTTTACTTAGTTAACTCACATAAAGAACTATCCATACAACATAAAATCGATAAATTGGCTTTATCAAAATGTCATCATAAAAATACACCATTAAGACAATGAAAAAATGCACCACAGACTGGGATTAAATATTTACAATCCATATATCTGACAAAATACTTGCATCTGGTGTCATAAATAATGCCAACAAGTCAATATTAAAAAAAAATTTTTTTAAAAATGAGCAAAAGTTTTGAGCAGATACTTTACAAAAGACATATAAATGGCCAATAAATCCATGGAAAGGTGCTCAATAACATTAGATATACCATTTAAACACAATGTAAATTGACGCAAATTAAATGCAAATTAAAACCACAATGATCTACAACTCTATACCAACCATATTGCTAAAATTTAAAAACGGAAAGTTAAATGTTGGTGAGTATATGTAGCAAGTGGAACTTTCATAAGTTTTTGATGGAAGTGTAAAATGGTACTATCACTTTGGAAAATTGTTTGACAATTTTGAAAATAAAATTAAGCATTTATCTACCTTGTGATCCTGTAATTAAACTCAGTTTTTACCCAAGAGAAATGAAAGCATCTGTCCACAGAAAGACTTGCATAATATTTGTATTAACTCCAAACTGGAGACAACCCAATGTCGATTAATAGGTAAAGGGATGAGCTATTTGTGGTTTCATACCCACCTGGTTTCATACCGATGAACTACTTTTAACATTAAAAACCTTGATAAGGGGCACCTGAGTGGCTCAGTGGGTTAAAGCCTCTGCCTTTGGCTCAGGTCATGATCCCAGGGTCCTGGGATCGAGCCCCGTATCAGGCTCTCTGCTCGCCAGGGAGCTTGCTTCCCTTCCTCTCTCTCTGCCTGCCTCTCTGCCTATTTGTGATCTCTGTCAAATAAATAAAATCTTGAAGAAACAAACAAACAAACAAAAAAACACCTTGATGAATCCGAAGCTACTACTAAGTGAGAGAAGCCAGACAGAAAAGAGTACATACTGTTTGATTCCATTTCTATGAACTATATGAACGAACAAAACAATTCTATGGTGAAAAAAAAAATCAAAACAGTGGTTGCTTTTGGTGAAATAGGTAGGGCTTGGCTGGAAAAGAGCATGAGAAAACTTGCTAGACAAGAATATTTCTTGATCAGTAACTATTACATAAATGTGTCCATTTGTCAAAACTCACCAAACGTGTGCTTAAAATCTGTGCATTTTATTTGTGGAAGTCATTTTCTAAGAAGACACTTGAAAATCCCCGTATCTTAGCACTCATACCTCATCACATGATAACTGGGGTGGTCTGTGTGACCCTTAGAATACATTGGAAGTGATACATATCACTTCTGGGACTGGGTTATAAAACACACTTAAAAAGATGCTTCAATTTTGATCTTGCTTTTGTCCTTTTCCTCTTTTGGATCATTTGCTCGAAGGAAGCCAGCTGCCATGTTTTGAGGATACTCAGGTATCCGTGTGAAGAGGACAAGCAACCCCCAGTTTAATAACCACTTCCTGGCCAGAGACTGCCAACATCCAGAGACGGAGTTGGGAAAGGTTGGTCCGGTCTTCAGATGGCTGTAGCTTGCCTGGCATGTTCATAGCAACCTCATTGGAGACTCTGAGCCAGAATCACCCACCTAAGCCACTCTCTGATTCATGACCCATAGGAACTGTGTGAGAATAATGGATGTTTATTATTATTTTTTTAAGCTGCTAAAATTTGAGGGTACTCTTTATTTTTTTGAAAGATTTTATTTATTTATTTGACAGACAGAGATCACGAGCAGGCAGAGAAGGGGGGAAGGAGGCTCCCCACTGAGTATAGAGCCCAATGTGGGGCTTGATTCCAGGACCTTGGGATCATGACCCGAGCCAAAGGCAGAGGCTTTAACCCACTGAGCCACCCAGAACCCCTTTTTATTTTTTTTTAATTTTTTTTTTTATTCATTTGAGAGAGAGAGAGAGGACAAGCAGCGGGGAGGGTCAGAGGGAGAGGCAGACTCCCCAGTGAGCAGGGAGCCCAATCGGGACTTGATTCTTAGACTCCAGGATTATAACCTGAGTTGAAGGCAGAAGGTTAACTGACTGAGACACCCAGGCACCCCTTAAGGGTACTTTTTAATGCAACGGTAAACAACTGATATGCTTTGCATACAAATTATACCCTAACTTTCAAATATTAGGAAAGTATAGCATTTAACATAACAGAGTAGTAGTTTATTTCTTTCTAAAATAGTATCATACATCAAAATGTTGACAATAGCTATCTGGGTGGTTGGGATTATGAGTGGTTTTCTTCTTTATGCTTATCAGTATTTTTATTTCTTCCAAGTAATACTATTATTTTTTAAGATTTTATTTATTCATTAGACAGAGAGAGAGAGCACAAGCAAGGAGAGCTGCAGAGGGAGAGGGAGAAGGATGCTCCCCCACTGAGCAGGGAGCCCTACATGGGGCTGGATCCCAGGACCCTGCGATCATGATCTGTGCCAAGGCAGACACTTAACTGACTGAGCCACCCAGATGCCCTCCTCCAAGTATTATAAAAACATCATAGCTTGTGAAATAAAAAGTTTTAATACAAGCAGAAGATGGGAGTAGGTCTTTTTTTCCCTTGTGTTCACTCATACATAGATCAAGGGTTGCTGGGGGTCCTAATGAAGTCCACCCTCTTCAAGTGATTACAGGAAAGGCAGCCATGGGTCTGGCACCCTGAGTTTTTGTCTTACTCGTTCATTAGTATGGGAGAATCTACATTCATCTTAGTTTTATTTTTTATTAATTAAAAAAAAATTTATAAACATATAATGTATTATTAGCCCTGGGGGTACAGGTCTGTGAATCGCCAGGTTAAAACACTTCATAGCACATACCCTCCCCAATGTCCATAACCCCACCACTCTCTCCCTACACCCCTCCCCCCGGCCACTCTCAGTTTGTTTTGTGACATTAAGAGTCTCTTTTGGTTTGTCTCCCTCCCGATCCCATCTTGTTTCATTTATTCTTTTCCTACCCCCTAACCCCCCCACCCCGTTGCATCTCCACTTCCTCATATCAGGGAGATCATATGATAGTTGTCTTTCTCTAATTGATTTATTTCGCTAAGCATAATACCCTCTAGTTCCACCCATGTCGTCACAAATGGCAAGAAAGCTTTCTTTTGATGGCTGCATAGTATTCCATTGTGTATATATACCACCTCTTCTTTATCCATTCATCTGTTGATGGACATCTAGGTTCTTTCCATAGTTTGGCTATTGTGGACATTGCTACTATAAACATTCAGGTGCATGTCCCCTTTGGATCACTACGTTTGTATCTTTAGGGTTAATACCCAGTAGTGCAATTGCTGGGTCATAAGGTAACTCAGTTTTAACTTTTTGAGGAACTCCATGCTGTTTTCCAGAGTGGTTGCACCAGCTTGCATTCCCAGCAACAGTGTAGGAGTGTTCCCCTTTCTCCGCATCCTCGCCAACATCTATCATTCCCTGACTTGTTAATTTTAGCCATTCTGACTGGTGTGAGGTGGTATCTCATTGTGGTTTTGATTTGTATTTCCCTGATGCCAAGTGATGTAGAGCACCTTTTCATGTGTCTCTTGGCCATCTGGATGTCTTCTTTGCAGAAATGTCTGTTCATGTCCTCTGCCCATTTCTTGATTGGATTATTTGTTCTTCGGGTGTTGAGTTTGCTAAGCTCTGTCTAGATTTTGGATACCAGCCCTTTATCTTATATGTCGTTTGCAAATATATCCTTCCATTCTGTCAGTTGTCTTTTGGTTTTGTTAACTGTTTCCTTTGCTGTGCAAAAGCTTTTGATCTTGATGACGTCCCAATAGATCATTTTTGACCATGCTTCCCTTGTCTTTGGTATTGTTCCTAGGAAGAAGTTGCTGTGGCTGAGGTCGAAGAGGTTGCTGCCTGTGTTCTCCTCAAGGATGTTGTTGGATTCCTATCTCACACTGAGGCCCTTCATCCATTTTGAGTCTGTTTTCGTGTGTGGTGTAAGGAAGTGGTCCAATTTCATTTTTTCTGCATGTGGCTGTCCAATTTTCACAAAACCATTTATTGAAGAGGCTGTCTTTTTTCCATTGGACATTCTTTCCTGCTTTGTCGAATATTAGTTGACCATCGAGTTGAGGGTCTATTTCTGGGCTCTCTATTCTGTTCCATTGAACTATGTGTCTGTTTTTGTGCCAGTACCATGCTGTCTTGATGACAGCTTTGTAATAGAGCTTGAAGTCCTGAATTATGATGCCACCAACTTTGGCTTTCTTTTTCAATATTCCTTTGGTTATTCGAGGTCTTTTCTGGTTCCATATAAATTTTAGGATTATTTGTTCCATTTCTTTGAAAAAAATGGATGGTATATTGATAGGGATTGCATTAAATGTGTAGATTGCTTTAGGTAGCATAGACATTTTCACAATATTTATTCTTCCAATCCAGGAGCATGGAACATTTTTCCATTTCTTTGGGTCTTCCTCAATTTCTTTCATGAGTACTTTATAGTTTTCTGAGTATAGATTCTTTGCCACTTTGGTTAGGTTTATTCCTAGGCATCTTATAGTTTTGGGTGCAATTGTAAATGGGATTGACTCCTTAATTTCTCTTTCTTCTGTCTTGTTGTTGGTGTAAAGAAATGCAACTGATTTCTGTGCATTGATTTTATATCCTGACACTTTACTGAATTCCTGTACAAGTTCTACCAGATTTGGAGTGGAGTCTTTTGGGTTTTCCACATATAGTATCATATCACCTGTGAAAAGTGATAGTTTGACTTCTTCTTTGCTGATTTGGATGCCTTTAATTTCTTTTTCTTTTTCTTTCTTTCTTTCTTTTTTTTTTTTTTTTGTCTGATTGCTGAGGCTAGGACTTCTAGTACTATGTTGAGTAGTAGTGGTGATAATGGACATCCCTCCTGTGTTCCTGACCTTAGAGGAAAAGCTCTCAGTTTTTCTTCCATTGAGAATGATATTTGTGGTGGGTTTTTCATAGATGGCTTTGATAATATTGAGGTGCATTCCCTCTACCCCTAAACTTTGAAGAGTTTTAATTAGGAAGGGATGCTGTACTTTGTCAAATGCTTTTTCAGCATTTATTGAGAGTATCATATGGTTCTTGTTCTTTCTTTTATTAATGTATTGCATCACATTGATTGATTTGCGGATATTGAACCAACCTTGGAGCCCTGGAATAAATCCCACTTGGTGGTGGTGAATAATCCTTTTAATGGACTGTTGAATCCTATTGGCTAGTATTTTGGTGAGAATTTTTGCATCTGTGTTCATCAAGGATATTGGTCTCTAATCTGTTTTTTGATGGGATCCTTGTCTGGTTTTGGCATCAAGGTGATGCTGGCCTCATAAAATGAGTTTGGAAGTTTTCATTCCCTTTCTCTTTTTTGGAACAGTTTCAGGAGAATAGGAATGAATAGGAATTAATTCTTCTTTAAATGTTTGGTAGAATTCCCCTGGGAAGCCATCTGGCCCTGGGCTTTTGCTCGTTTGGAGATTTTTGATGACTGTTTCAATCTCCTTACTGGTTATGGGTCTGTCAGGTTTTCTATTTCTTCCTGGTTCAGTTTTGGCAGTTTATATGTCTCTAGGAATGCATCCATTTCTTCCAGATTGTCAAATTTGTTGGCGTAGAGTTTCTCATAGTATGTTCTTATAATTGTGTGTATTTCTTTGGTGTTAGTTGTTATCTCTCCTCTTTCATTCATGGTTTTTATTTATTTGGGTCCTTTCTCTTTTCTTTTTGATAAGTCAGGCCAGGGATTTATCAATCTTATTAATTCTTTCAAAGAACCAGCTCCTAGTTTCATTGATTTGTTCTATTCCTTTTTTGGTTTCTATTTCATTGATTTCTGCTCTGATCTTTATGATTTCTCTTCTCCTGCTGAGTTTAGGCTTTCTTTGTTGTTCTTTCTCCAGCTCCTTTAGGTGTAGAGTTAGGTTGTGTATTTGAGACCTTTCTTGTTTCTTGAGAAAGGCTTGTATCGCTATATATTTTCCTCTCAGGACTGCCTTTGCTGTGTCCCACAGATTTTGAACCATTGTGTTTTTGTTATCATTTGTTTCCATGAATTTTTAAAATTCTTCTTTCATTTCCTGGTTGACCCATTCATTCTCTAGAAGGATGCTGTTTAGTCTCCATGTATTTGGGCTCTTTCCAAATTTCCTCTTGTGACTGAGTTCTAGCTTCAGAGCATTGTGGTCTGAAAATATGCAGGGAATTATCCCAATCTTTTGATACCAGTTGAGACCTGATTTAGGACCCAGGATGTGATCTATTCTGGAGAATGTTCCATGTGCACTAGAGAAGAATGTGTATTCTGTTGCTTTGGGATGGAATATTCTGAATATATCTGTGATGTCCATCTGGTCCAGTGTGTCATTTAAGGCCTTTATTTACTTGTTGATCTTTTGCTTGGATTGCTTGCTTTCTCCGCATCCTCACCAATACCTGTTTTTTCCCTGACTTATTCATTTTAGCCATTCTGACTCGTGTGACGTGGTATCTCATTGTGGTTTTGATCTGTGTTTTCCTCATCTCTGGAGGCTTTTCTTATGGAATGGGTTCTTAGAGCTATGGGCTTACCATCTTTCCAGTTTCTGGAACAGCAGTAAGGAGATAGCAGTTTCCCTAGTTGCTCTAGCAAAAGTACACAGGTCTATTGGACCATCCCTGAATTGTGGCCAATTAATGTGTTGCACCTGTTTCTCCCTGGAGTTCAAAGTTGGATCAACTCTCCCAAAACTAAATGGAAACCAAATCACTGAGTGGAGGAAATGGTTCCCCAACAAAATCTGAGTTGTGTTTACCAATGAAGGGGGAATGGCTGCAGAGAGGCCAAAAAACCAGGTATCTGTCATAACTTGAATACTGTAGCCACAAGCTACATGGCATTGTATCCTTTAGCATTCTGATTCTTCCATGCTCTCATACTCCATAGGCTCTGGGAACTTGGTCTTTCTGATAGCGTCCAGGCTCCTCCTATTTTCAAGCACTAACACCCACTTACACTCCATTTTATGAGTGAAAAAAAAATTGGGATTTGTGTTGGAACATAAGAGCCTTTTGATGATCGTTTCAGCTCCGCGCTTTGTTTCTACTATGCATTTAGCCAAAAAGAGCAGATTGGTGGCATAAATACAATTGTAGTGCTGCTAGTCCCCTCCACAGCCTTCTTGGAGAAATAAAAGGAGGGCTCTTTATAGCAACTGTAAACCAGAGTCAAGTTTAGGCATAATACTGCCACACAACCTTTCTCTGGAATCAAGAAAGGCCAGCATCATAAAAGAAAGGAGCTTCTGTTTTGATGAAG
Source organism: Meles meles (assembly GCF_922984935.1). NCBI lineage: Eukaryota > Metazoa > Chordata > Mammalia > Carnivora > Mustelidae > Meles > Meles meles. Next base: position 38,731 of record NW_025721403.1, read on the forward strand.
ACTTACAGAAATTTCTTTTCTTTTTTAACCTTCAGAAGAGAAATAGCAATTGGATATCTTGCTTGAGTCCAGGGTGGTAAGAAACATATCTGAAATGTGGCTAATGTAAGGATTGCAAAATATTTTTTTCTTGCTTTTTAAAAAATCTGAGCCCTTTCACAGTAAATTCCAAAGTCCTTAATATGGCAAACAAGACCCTTTAGAATTTGTTTACGTTGCTTCCCTCTATATAGTTAACTATATCCAACCCCTCCACCCCCATGAGAGAATTTGCCCATTCTCTTTTCTTGGCCTGAAATACCTTTCGCTGCTTCCTTTGGTTATTCCGTCATCTTTCAAGATGATATCACTTCCTTCCTGAAGTCTTCCTAACATCCTACTCTCTGTTAAATGCCCCATCTGATATTCCCCTAGCATGCTGTACTTAAAACTACCATAGCATGGATCCGAATGCAGCATAATGATGTACGGCCTTCATGTGCCTCTGAGTTGTTTGAGAATGAGTTTTGTTTGCTTTTTGTTTTCCTTCTTTGCCAATGCCAAGCATCATTCCTGGTATGGAGTAAACAATCAGCAAGCACTTTTTGAGTAAAGGAATAGAATCTGGGTGTTAACATAAACTTGATAGAAAGGGCCTGTGCAAGGTTCATTTACTTTAGGTATTAACCTTTGAAATTTTGTGCATTCTATATACTAGTATACTTTTAACACATGATGTCTCTAGTAAGCTGGGTGGAAATGTTCCTACTGCGCATTAGTCAAAATTTTATTAATTTGAGAGCTTTATGTATATAGAATATTAGTGTATTCCTGGCATATGCAAGCACTAGAAACTATTTAATAAACAGTGGCTATGTAATAATTTGTGTTTGAAACCCCCAGAGCTTATGGCCTGAATTCATTTATTTATTGGAAAAAAATTATAGGAATAAATTTAGTTTTAATATATACTACAGAAAATGAGCCACTTTCCATTCCTTTCATAGGAGAAGTAATTTCTGCTAATTGAATTGATGATTTCTGACATTTGGTTTTACTTTTAGTCCTGGGTCAGTTTCAAACAGTAACTCATACAGGCTGCTCCTCTGTGTAGCTCGAGAATCAGGTGCATCCGGATGAATTATGTGAAGTTCAATAAAACTCCTTCGTGCCCATCCACCTGCCCATGCTCTTGCTTTTTTATTCAGTTGACTCACAGCCCCTGAAAGGCAGAGTCGGTTTCTGATTTATCATCATTCCCATTGCATAGCACAGAGCCCGATATATAAAAGGAATGCCATAGATGCTTGTTGATTTAAAATGAACTATTTTGGCATTATTCTCAGAGGGCAACCAATGTTTACTAGGTGATTCCTTTGGTGCTAGCTATGTCTACTGCATTATCTCTCTGAAGACCTGCTGTGATCTCATGAAGCAGGTGTCTCATGATGCAGGTAACACCATAGTAGATTAGTGAATGTTGGAGTGCCGAAAGGTGAGTAGCTTGTCCAAGGTGATTCAGGCCCATCAGATTTCAAAGTGGGCAGTCTATCCAGTACATGTTAAAAGCGATATTTCTCTCACTGGGCTGCCATGAAGATTAAATGAGTTAATGTATGGAAAGCGCCCAGCACAGTGCCTGGAACATAATACACAATGCATACATCTTTGCCGTTCTTATTACTTTGCAGTTTCTCAGAGTAGATGGTAAAGAAATGTTTATTGATTTTTTTCTTTATGCCACACTTAGTAGAAAGGACATCGTTATATAAAGAGAAGAGAAGAAAAACAACACCCTTTTAGGTATGTTCTTTCTTGATATGTTTACTACAGTAACTCAAAATAGTGCTTTTAGACTTGGTTTGGGGTTTAACCCAGAAGAGTATTAGTGTCTTCACCAAGTCCTTGGTGAGCAGCATGTGTGCACTTACTGTCTATATGTTACACTTTCTTCTAGCCTGGACTTGGGAATAGCTGTGGCTTATTGCCCCTGTTGGATGTAATGGGAATTTGCCCAGTTTCTGTAGTTGATCTTATTCAACATTGAATATAGAGAGAGTTTTACATGAACCTCTTCCATTTCTATTACTTGGCCAACTCAGCGTCCTGCATTCCCTTCAAAGTCTGTAATCGTAACCCCCCTGGAAAACAGAAGGAGGTGGAGGAAGGGAGGCAGTGAATGGTATACGCAGGGTCTTAAAATGCAGTTGAGTGGTTTTGATGTCCTGTGACTGTCCTCAAAGCATTGAGGAACGTCAGTGATTTTTGGTAGTCAATGAAAAGTTAGACCTGTGTTCGATTACCTTAGGTTTGACATTTGTCCCAGATACCTATAGTGCTGAACAGTTTTATACACTCTCTCCTCCTATTTCGACAATGTCTTCTCTGGTTTGTCCTGTTTTCTCTCTATGGAGTTCAGACCCTTGGGGTTTGTCTTTATAGATGAGGATACTGAAGTGGTATTTTTTTTTTAATTAAATCTTAGTAGAGTTGCCTGGTGAGCCTGAATTTCCTATTAAATGAATCGTAAGCATTTGGTGGCAACTCTTCCCACTTTCTAGAACTTTAGAAAAGTTGGCTCTCCAACTTGAGGCTTTTCCTGGTCCTCACCTTTAGATGTGCTGGACACACCAGAAGTGGCTAGAAACAGTAGTACCAAGGGTGACACCTCCCTCCCACCTTGCTGGGAGTTTCCTCTGATCAACTGTTCTCCCAAGATTGCATCCTGCCAATGACCTCACCAATTTTTTTGTCTCCACATAAATTGCTATCTTTTCAGGAGGAGCATGACAGCCTCCCTTTGCTTGGGCTTCCATTTGTACAGAACTGTTATTATGGAATAAGTTTAATGGGTCATGAATTTTGTGCAGAAAGGGAGGGTCTCTCGATGACTTTGTATGTATCAGCTACGGAGGTATTGGCTCCACAAGGAGTGCATTAGGCTAAATATTTTTAGCCAACTGACTCTGGGGGTAATAACCCTAAATGCTTCATTAAATTTTCATGGGTGAGTGACAGAAGCTATGAGGGGGGAAAAAAAAAACAACCCAAAACCCAAACCTGCCGCATTAGCTTTATGATTACACAGCTGGAGGACAGGAGTGTGGTACCTCAAAAGAATAAGAAAATGAACTTTTTGAGGAACTGTTGCCTGTCTTTTCTTCCCTTTCTTGGCCCTGTTCCCAATGGGCAGTCCTTGATCAGATTTTTTCTCTCTCCCACACCTGGCATTCCGGCGTCTGGAGACAGGTTATACCATACCAGACATTTACTGGAGTTGAACCCAGTCTGAGGTACAAGACTTTCAGACCAACACAGCTTTTCTGCAGCTTGGTAGCTCTTTGTAAACTAGGATCAGAAGGAGGGAGCAACTGTTTACTAGCTGGGGCCTTCTCCCGTGCAGGCCGCGTGTTCGAACTGAATCTGCAGATTGCCTTCTCCCGAGCGTTCTAAGAACGCGAGTGGGGCGAGAAGACCAGCCCGCATACCTTCAGGGGCTTGAGTCCCTTCCTAGGACTGAGGGCAATGTGAGCGATGCAAGCCTTCTCCCTTCCGCTCGCCCAGGGAAGCCTCAGTGGAGACGTGGACCTGCCTAACCAGGGTTGGCCGCTGGGCGCTAGCGCCCCCTCCCGCGAAGGGGCGAGGGGGCCGCCTCTGGCTTTCACCGCGGGCATTCTACCCTTGGGAATGCGTGAGAAGTTTGGACCCTTGGATAAAAGAGTAGACCCTAGGGGAAAATGAGGCAGGTCGGGAGGGCGCTGTGGTCGGTGGGGACGGTGGCGAAAAACACTGGGTACTTTGTGAAAGCCGAGGCTGGGAGCTTTGACACTTTCCCTTCCTCACCCGCTTGGCGCGATGCGGCTGGGGAGGGGACCCCACGCCCTCCGCTCTGCTCGCCTCCGTCCGCACCCGGATGCGGAGTGAGCGCAGGGGCTCCAGAGGCGCGACCGCGAATCGCGGCGCCCCCGCTCGCTCGTTCGCTCCTTCTGCCTCCTCCACCCCACCGCCGCCGCGAGTCGGCTAAGCTCTCGGAGCGCGCTCAGGAGGCACAGAAAGCGTCCGGGCGGGAGCGGGGGCGGGTGCCGGAGCCGGAACGGGAGCGGCGAGGCCCGGGGCGACGGCGCGCCGCGGGCAGACGGCCCGGAGGCAGCCACGGGAGCCGGCAGGTGAGCTAAGTCGCCGGGCGCCGGGCGCCGGGCGGGCGGGGGGGGGCCGCACGGGGCTGCGCGCGCGGCGGTCTCCTCCCCCGGCGCTGACGCGGGCCCGTGGCTGTCGGGGACGACGGACCCTGCGCGACGCTTGCCGGGCTTCCCCGGGCTGGAGAGCGCGCTTGAGTGCCGTCGCCCGCCGGGCTTGGGGAGCCGCTTCCTGCTTGGCTGCGACAGCGGAGGAGGATGCTGTCCGCGTGCGTAGGTGAGGCGCGGCGGGGGCGAGCGCAGCTCCGAGTTCAGTGCCAGCAGGTGCCGGGGGCAGGGGGGAACTGGGCGCCGGACGCCGCCGCTGGGGCCCCGGGCGCGGAGGAGGGCTCCTGGGGCGCCCGTCGTGGGAGTTTGGCTGGGATGTTGCGGGAATGGCGACTGCAGTTTTCCGCCCGCTCCCTTCTCTTGCTGGGGGAAAAGGAGCGACCTCTCCTCCTTCCTCCTGGCTCTCCCTCACCACCCCCAGTCTCCTTACTTCTGACCTCGCGCCTCTTCTTTCCAGACGTCCTCACCCCAAACACTCGTCTCTCTCCGAGACCCCCTGCTCCCTCCTCCCTGCCGCGAACCCGGTTCTATCCACCTCTGAGCCCTCCCTTCCACTCCAAAACCTCCCCATTGCTCCGGAGCCCATCTCCCGGTCTCTCTAGCGGCTTCCCGGGGCCGGACCCTCTTCCCCACTCATCTGTAGAGCTCTGCCCGCAACTGTCGAACAAGCGGGTTTCTCCTACAACCCCTGCCTTTTCGCAAACACCCTCAGAGCTGGACACCTCGTCTCCCCGGACCCAAGCCGTTCTCGAGTCCTCCGTCGACTCTGTTCTGTGCTGCTCCCCGCTCTGTCCCATTCCGCAGGCTCCCCGCAGCCCCGATGGCTCTCCTCCCTGGCCCGCCCCCTTGGTTTGGGCTCCAGACTGGATGCTGTGCCTGGAACCAGAGCTCAGGGCTTTTGTTTCTGTTTTTCTTTCTTTCTTTTTTCTTTTCTCCTCCTACTGGGGAAACTTTAAGATCCCCGTGGTTCGGCTCTTAAAAAAAGCCCTAACCGGAGGGCCCAACCGCCGAGAGAATCTGGACGCAGGGAGACAGAGATGGGGGAGATCGTGTCGCTCGTCGGAAGGGAGCCATGGGGTGAGTGTACAAAGTAAATTTCAAAACAGAGGTGGTTGCTGCTGCCGGGACTCTCCTTCCCTGGCTGATTCCGTCCCGCGGAGTATTATTGTGACCCCTGGTGGGAGGGCGCGTTTTTCTCTGCACTTTTTAAAGCGCCCGTCCCCACCTCTCCCCCCACCCCCCGCCCGTCCTTGGTGGTGCTGGTGACCGAACGCGTGTGGGAGAAGAGTGAGTCGGTACAAGGGAAATCTGCTTGGAGAGGCTGATGCCCCTTGGTTCCTGCATTGCTTGTTCCCGGACCCGCCAGATTGTGTGTGCTTCACTCTAAACTACCCGCCACCCCCAACTGCATCACACAAGTCCTCATTGTTGGGGGTCTGCCTGGGCACTTCCGCCGGGGCTGGGAGAGTCTGAAGGAATGGGATGGGGGTGGGGAGGCCGGGGACGCTCGGCGAAGGAGCGCCGGCTGAAGCAGGGGGCTCCCCCAGCGGGCGGAGCAGAGAGCGCCCTGGCGCGGGCATCCAGCGCTCTGGCGACTGTCGGCGAGCGTGGTTGCGTGCCCGCGTGGGTCAGTGCCTGGCGGGTACGTTTGGAGACCCAGGTACGCCTGGACTTAGATCCTTTAGGAAGAGCCGCGAGTGGAAAGCTTGCGGAAGCGAGTGCGTCTTTTGCTGTCCTGGCGCTGGGCGGTCGGGCGGTCTGGAGAGCGGGCGAGCGGGCCAACGAGTCTTCCGAGGCGGTTGCTACTAAGCCGCTCCAGCGAGTTACCGGGACCGGAGCGAGGATCCACTATTGCGTCTCCTGCCCTCCTGCTCCCCTCCTGCTGGCGGGTTCCACGCACTTGCACAGTGTTGATGTTTTTTTTGTTTTGTTTTGTTTTGTTTTCTTAAAGATTTTATTTATTTGACAGACAGATCACAAGTAGGCAGAGGGGCAGGCAGAGAGAGAGGAGGAAGCAGGCTCCCCGCCAAGCAGAGAGCCCGATGCAGGGCTGGATCCCAGGACCCTGGGACCATGACCTGAGCCAAAGGCAGAGGCTTTAAACCGCTGAGCCACCCAGGCGCCCTGTGTTGATGGTTTTTGAATAAAGGCCTTGTGGGGGTTCCGCTGACACTTCATAACACTTAACATGTTTTCAAGTAATCATATAAATTAAAGGTGGCTTACGTTCAGAACCCCCTAATTATCCGGTTCACGTTTGTGCATTTATGTGCCAATTAGAGGTCTTCAGGAAATCCATAAAATTATAAACCATTCCCACCCCCTGAATTAGCGCGCATTGTTTTTGTTATGGATGGGAATCCTGAATTGAACAGGCAAGAAGATACATGTGCAGGTGGGTGGGGGCGAGGGAGAGGAGAGCTGGGCTGGAGTAAGGACACTTAACAGCAACCCCCTCCCCCATCTCTCTCACTTCCTATCCTGGCAGGGCTTGGTGACAATTCTGGAATCTGAAAGGGATCAAAGATTTTCTTGATTTCCTATTGAGAAGGGCAACCTAATCAGTGCTGTGTAAAAGTCAATTCTAAACAATCAGAAGTTGTCTGCTGATGTCCTTGATTGAAACCCCAGCATTCAAATGGAGTATTGAAGAACTCACAGACATAGTTTTTGAAGTGCTATTGTTCTTTTCAGTACACAGAGGTCCTCATAAAGATTTAGGACGTTCAAAATGCCCTGATTTGAAAGACCGACATTGTAACTATTTGGCGACTCTGAGGGGATCAGCAGGGATGAGAGCAGAGGCCCAGGTGGGAAGTGCAAACGTGTTGTTAAAGTCTTCTTGGGAGCAGTGCCACTATCAAGTGGGAATTCAGTTCTAAGCATCAAGTTGGCAATTAAATCTCTTCGTAAAGCAGATTTAGGGGATGGTTTTTACTAGGTTGTTTTTTTTTTTTTTTTTCTTGTCGGTTTGCTTAAGGTCTGAATAGGAATATCTGAAACATTTAATCATGTTTGTTGTATTCATCTGGATAAAAGTTACTGATTGTTGATGAAGCTCATCTCACAAGCTGTTTCACAGTATGTTTTATTTGCAAGACACACCATTGTAGGAGGCTGTAGGGAAGAGATGCCATCACTTATTGTTCTTGTTCTCTTCCCCAGGCCAGAGAGGAATCTGCTGCTTCACTCCCCTCTGCCCTCCAAAGTTATTTCCCTTAAAGGGATGGGGGTTTGGCTTGGTACCTGATAGGACCCTTCCTAAAAATTGCATTTGGTGGATATATGGATGCCTGGAGCCAACCTGCAGGCAGATGAAGAATCTAATTGAAGCAGCATTTCATTTTGATAATTCACTCAAGTCAAACATTTTGGTTTTTGCAGGAATTTAATCCCTCTCTCAAGCTAATAAAGCTAACAAAGCAAGAAAATCACAGTTTATATCTTTTAGATGGCACTTTTAAAAACTTGCCTACATTGAATGCTGTTGTCAGGAGCTTTCAGCATTATTTAGGGCTTACTGTGAAGAAGAATGTGCACTGGGTGAGTTAAGCAATTGAGGATAAATCTCTTGACCTCTCAGAACCTCTGTTTTGTTATTTGCAAAACAAGGATGGTATTATCTACATTGTATGCTCTTCAAGCAATTTGATAGGGAAACTATCTCACTGGGCCCTTTGACAGATAACAGGACTTCAGGAGAATGGTAACTTTTGGTCACAGGAAGGAGTCCTGCTAAGGAGAAAGGATATTTGGCATTGGAAGGCCAGGATGGAATCCTGACTATGTGATGTTTGGTAAATCACCTCTTCTATTGTAAGAGTGGGTTAGCATAAGTACAGCCATCTTAGCTTGAGCAGCCATCTCAGGCCTAAGAGCTGAACTTTCCCCCACCCTGCTTTAGTTCCAGAGACCCCCACCCTGCTTTAGTAACAGGAATACCTAACCCTGTAAACAGTTCCAGGAAAAACCGCTATACCTAACCCTGTAAACACTTCCAAGAAAGTACCTAACCCTGTAACCAGACCCGCAACAGCTAATCAGCCTACTGCAGAAAACCCCCCCCCCCCGCCCCCAAGCCTCTTGTAATGACCCATAAAAACCCCTGCCTTAACTAGCCTTGGTGTCCAAGTCCCTATTCCGCTGTGTCGGGTATACTTGGGCCCAAGCTTAAGCTTGTCAAATAAACCTTGCTGTGTGACTTGCATTATCGAGAGTTTTCTCTGTCTAATTGAGGGGTGGTAGACTCCATTCCCTAACACTGTTAATAAAAAAAAAAAGGAATAGTTTACCTTTTTGGAGCACTTACTAAGAGTCAGGCACCCTTTTAAGCACTTTGCATGCATTAGTTTATTTAATCTTTAAAAGCCATGAATAATCTTTGAGTAACCATAGGTTGATAGTTGTATTTTCGTTCCCCTTTGATTAATAAAGAAACGGGCCCACAGAGATGGTAACTGGTCCAAGGTCACAAAGCCAATAAGGTATAGAACTAGGGTGTTTTTTTTTTTAAATGTATTTATTTATTTAGAGAGAGTGCGCATGAGCAGGGAGGGGCAGAGGGCAAGGTTAGGAGGAGACAATCTTAAGCAGGCTCCATCATCAGCATGGAGCCCCATGTAGGCCTCATCTTCACAATCTGGAGATCATGACCTGAGTCAAGAGTTGACAGGTAACCAACTGAGCCACCCAGGTGCCCCTAGAACTGGGATTTAAATCCAGGCTTTCTGGTTCCTGGGCCTGTGTGGCCACACACTTGCCTCTGTGTGGAGGGGTGATCCCAGCTATCTCTCATGGTGGTTGTAAAACTTAACAGGGAATAATGGAATAGACTTCAGGCAGGAGCAAGTTAATAGGTTTTTCCCAAGGTTCAGATGCTAAAACAAAATGAGTATTGTGTTATCAACAGGGCATTGGGCTGATGGTAGAACATTTTGAACACTTGGGACTTCATGATAAGTATTGGTCAGTATGTTCACATCTATCTGTGCTGTCAAAGTATTCTTTAAGTAGGTATACAGAAATTGCATTACTGCTGTTGTCTGTTACCAACTGTGATAAGCAGAGATTCTTAAAATTAAAAGGTGGCATAACAGGTAGTTAGAAGTCTGGACTTGGGTGCTAGAGTGCCTGAGTTCAGACCCTAGTTCCTCCAGCCCTGCCAGCGGTGTGGACTTGACCAACCTCTCTCTGACTTCTCCATGCTTTAGTGTCCTTGATAATAAAACAACAGTACCCACCACCTACGACTGTGGAGACAATTATAGGAATTAACACCAAGTGCTTAGAACAGAAGTGAGTACATAATGTTACTTAGCTATGTGTCACCCTTCAAATGAAAGCCAGATTCTTCCTTTTCATAATACAATCATAATACAAAGGTCTCTGTCATTGATATCCCAAGGCCTAAGTATCCTAACAGTATCTGTTTTTGTTTTTATTTTTTTCCTAAACAGGAGGTAGGGAGAAAGAGATATAGTTCAGGATTTCAGAGAATGGTTTTGTTGTTGTTGGGTTTTGTTTTTGTTTTTGTTTTTCTAGGTCATTGGAAATATTACCTTGAACATTTACCTTCTATGTGAAGGGAATTGGGAAGTACACATAATGCTAAACTCTCCATGGAATTGCTCTTTTCAGAAACTGTTTTGAGGAAAATAAAGTGACTGTTTGATTGATTGGATTCTAGTAGTAGAATAGTCAATTCTCCCCATTTACAGATTGGAAAACAAGTCAGATTAAAGGAAACATATAAACATAATGGCTGAGAGACACCATTGGAACCCAGAATTCTTGGGATCCTTGTCCACTGCTTTTTCCTCTGGGCCAGATTGCCTCCCATACCAGGATAGAGAAGTAGCCTAAGTATAAATAAACCTTGAAGCAAGGGGAGTGTTGCCAGACAAGGAGCAGGAGCCCGTCAGATGTTCTGTACTGAAAAATGTGTCCAATAGGAAAAGAAAACCCCTCCTCTTATAAGTACATTAATATCCATGAAAACTGGCACTAAACTCAATCTATGAAATGCACATCGGGATATGAACCCATGTTAAACACACACACAGAGCAGCTGATGACTTGAACACCTCCCTTAGGTTGGAGAGCAAATGAACAAATGATTGGGTTTCTTTTTCTGTGAGATGCTCTTTGTGTTTTTCTTCCACTTAGTTTTCAGATATGGGAAGGTTTTGGTTCAGGAATCCTAAAACTCTTCCGGCTTCTATTTCATGAAATATGCAGCATATACTATTGGAGAGAAATTGTCAGCTTGCTTTTATTATTATTATTATTATTATTTTTTTTTAATTTGAACCCAACATATAACCAATCTACAATACCAGTGGGGGATTCTCATAAAGAGAAAGGAAAACAGAAATAAAATTTTTGCTGAATAGAACAACTCACAGCCAAAATGATACAAGTTTTGTGATGGCCAAGATGGGTTGTTTCATTTAGGGGATAAAAATGAGAGGAGGGCAGTCCCAGACAGATGAGACCGTTCAAGGTGAACCGCAGTCTCTGTCCACCACCTACACTGAGCCTTGCAAAATAGTCAACTTCGTATATTGGCTCCAAGATGCAATTTCTGACTCTCGCTGTTGGTCAGTGTCTCTGGTTCTTGACGGGACAACTGTGATCTGTTGGCCCATCAGTTAGTCTTCCTTTCCCCCTCTTTGCCTCTTCTTGTTTTTGTCTCAGAGTGTGTCTCTCTTTCAGTCTTTGGATCCGTTCCTATCTCTTCCAGTTAGTGTCACTTTTGCTAGTGAAGACTGAAAAGTTACAAATATGTCTTTGAGACTATCTGGGAAATGGAGGAAGCTAACTCAGGGAATGCCCATAGACATTACTTCCATGCCCATTTAACACATACTTGCCTGAGCACCTTGTTTGTATCTGGCTCTGGCTTTGTGCCTGGCATTATGAACAGTACCATGGGCAAGGGTGCAGTCTCTGCCATCTAGGCACTCTACCTCATGCATAAATTACTGCCACAGTGTGAGATACGGTACAGAAAATATCTGCATGGCACTAGAAGCTTCCAGAAGAGTAATTTATTACGTCTAAAGAAAGGAAAAGGAGGGGCAAGCTTGAAAGAAGAGATTGCATTTCAGCTGGAAGCTGAAGGTTGACCAAGAATTTCTCAGGTCTTGAAGGCATCCAGACTGGGAGAACTGTGTGGGCAAACAGAGGTGGGCATGAAGGTTCGTCATTGGTTTGGAGACAGGCAAAGTTGGGTGTGGCTGTAGTGTACAATATGTGACTGAAATGTATTATTTTGTAGAGCATTTTCCAGATTGTGTTCCAAGGAACACTAGGGTTCCCCAAGATGGTTATGAGTATTTTAAAAGAAAGAACATACAGAAGGAAAAAAGTTCTGTGTCCCCCAAAGTTTGAAAAGCATTGAAAAACATAACTCACTCTTGCTAAGACATGGTATTTACTGACATATTAAAACTTCAGTAAGAAGTAAAAGCAAGCAAGCAAGGAAGCTCATTGAAATCATTAAGGTCTTCTAAACTCACTTGCCAGAGGCCCCCTCATTTCAAGGAGCCCTTTTTAAAAAGTGTCTTATGAGTTAGAGTGGGGAATGTGTTTGTAGGTAATCACTTAGGATTTTTACAAAAAGGAGTTGATTTTTTTTAGAAAATTTTATTTATTTATTTGACAGAGATCACAAGTAAGCAGAGTGGGGGGGGGGGTAGTTGAAAACAGGCTCCCTGCTTTCCCAAGCAGGGAGCCTGATGTGTGGCTCAATCTCAGGACCCTGAGATCATGACCTGAGCTGAAGGCAGAGGCTTTAACCTACTGAGTCACCCAGGAGCTCCAAAAGGAGTTAATTTTATCATAAAAGTAGTATGTGTGATTTGAAATGTAGTATAGTATATGTGAGACATACAAAAAAGTAAAAAAAATAGAGTAAAACTATGAATAAAGAAAGAAAAAGCAGCACAAAAAAAAGCTGAGAACACCCAACTTAAGAAATAGAGCCATGTAAATACAGTTGAAGACTCCTTTCCCTGATCATATCTCCTTCCCTTCTGCCAGAAGTAACCACCGTCCTTAATTTGGTGTTTATGATACCATATAATTCTTTTGAATATTCTTTTTAGAAGACAAAGAATTCCTTTGAATTCCCATTCAGTTTCTAGCTTGTCACTACAGAGATAATAAAGAAATTGTTGTTCTGTCCAGGAATTGTTGTTCTGTTCCTGGAATAAAGGACGTTTATAAGCTCTTCAGAAGAAGGAAGTATGACTTCTCCTTTTAACAGTATTTGGAATGTAGTAGATGCTCGATAAATTTCTGCTGAATTGAATTTAACTAAATGTGTGCACTCTCATGGAGTATATTAAGTTTACGTGGTAACGAAGATTGGGGAAAAGTAATTATTTTTCATTAACAGTATTGAAATTCTTTGTGATCAGAGATCTTGAAAACTTTTTTTGTTTCATTTTTGTTTTGTTTTATAATCCGGATCTGTAAGTGAATAGTAACAACTACTGACTATAAGTCCTTTTCATGTTTTCTTGACATCTTTTGGAGTCATTAATGATAACTACTTGCCCAAATCTGCCCTATTAAAATAGGTGATTCAGTAAAACAGCTATCTACTTCCATTACAGGAAAAATAACTCCAAGTGCTTTCAATCAAAAAGGATATTTGTAAATTACAATGTAATTAATTACTCAGTACCCAGACACCAAGTACTTTGAAGGTTTATACTTAGGGCCCCAAGAAATAACTTACTGCCAGTAGCAGGGTATGACCTTAGGTACAGTCATGCCAACACAAGAATCTCTCTTGATATATGTAAGGGACATCTTGAAAAATCTCCATCTGAAACTTATGTCATATTTTCCTTTTATGTTATCCTAGCCTGTATTCCTGAATTACTCCTGTTTACATGTCAGCGTGCAGTGAATGTTGGAATATTGCTGAGGGAGACATGGTAGAAAGAATGAAAGGATGAATAAAGTGGGAGACCCATAGTCTCAGTGGGGGGAGACTTTTATTTCATATGAAATCGTGGTTGTATGGGAGATGGTAGATTAGCTTTTCCCATGGGGCTGGATGTTGATCATGGCTGACAGTCCACCCGCATGATTTTCTTCCTCTGATTTCACCAGTACTGATTTCTCTGAGTAATTTTGGGAGCACGAGTAAAATTCCAAGAGATAGAATGGGGATCAGCTTTGGGTTCGAATGACCTTCAACAATGCAGACAGCACACGGAGGGTCAGGAAGAAATGCCATAGACTGCCATGCCCACATGATTGCCTACAGATGCCCATGGGCTAGGAGGACGGCACATGGCGGTGCTTGTCTTGAATTGGAGGACACATTCTGAGCAAAATTATATGCATGCTCACAAAAGTTCTAAATATAGAACACAACCATTCAGACATTAAAATTAAACCAGAAGTGCCGGTAATCCACTTGTGGATGAAGTCAAAGATGGGTCAACCATATGCTGAATCTGAGCTCTGGTATGTATTTTTAGAACATAGTGAATGCAAAAAGGTTACTGTGATTTATTCCTTTGGGAAACTGAATAGATTTATAAGCCACATAGAAGTTGGGGTCTTGCCAACCTTCTGCTATCTAACTTAGTAATTTTAATGTGGTTGAATTTATCAATCTTTTCATTGATGGTTAGTACTTTTTATGTCTTGTTTAAGAAAGTCTTTTTTTTTTTAATCCTGATGTCCTAAAGATATTCTCCTTTATTATCTTCTAAAAGTTTTATTGTTTTGCCTTTCACATTAAGTTCTGTAATCCACGTGGAGAGAGAGAGAGTATGTATGGTGTGAGGTAGCAATTTATTTTATTCCTAATTTTCTTCCGTATAGAAAAGAGTCATCGAGGCATTTAGGGTCAGTTTCTAGGTGTATATTTTGTCTACTCTTTTCCCAGACTACATTTCTTTATTATTATAACTTTATAGTAAATCTTGGTATTTGGCAGGACAGATCCCCATAATGTCCTTCTTCAGAAATGTCTTGGTGCTTTTTCTTTTTTTGGCTTTTTATCTTCATATTCATTTTATACTTTCAAAGTTACACAAAAATACTCTTGAGATTTGATTGGAGTTACATTGAATTTATAGTCTAATTCGGGGAGATGATATCATTATGATACTGAGTCCTTCCAGCCATAAACATGCTACTTCTCTCCATTTTTTGGTTCTTAATGTCTTTCAATATAGATTGTAATTTTCTTCATGAAGTTATGCACTCTTACTAGATTTATTTCTGGGTGCTTTATGTTTCTGTAGTTGCTCTTATAAATGCTATCTCTAAAAACTATATTTTCTAATTATGTATTAGTTTTCATCATATCCCACCTGTATTTCTTGCTCTGGATGGTGGGGGATTAGGAAGGGAGGAGAAAAAATGGTGCTCACTGACTGCTTACAAAGTGTTAGGTGCCTGGGGCACCTGCCTAACTCAGTTGGTTAAGCATACGACTCTTGATTCAGTTCAGGTAATGATCTCAGGGTTGTGAGATCGAGTCCTGCATCAGGCTCAGTGCTGGGTATGGAACCTGCTAAAGAGTCCCCCCCCCCCAAAAAAAAAAATTACTAGGTACCTTGCATGCTCTCATTTGATGTCCAGAACAGCCTCCACCCTCCTTCACAGATGACAGAGCAGGGGATGCCCTTTGTCCCAGTGGACCAATGGGAATGCAGAAGTGAGGAATGGGGCTCCAAGGACTTGCTCAAACCTTGTAGCAGTCAGTCACCTTGTTCCAGTGGCAGGGTCTTTGAGAGCTGTCTCTAGTTTTGGAGTGTGCGGTGAAGCAAAGAACTTCACTGGTTAGGCACTCTGTTTCGTCTGAGGAACAAGACCTGGGGCCAGTCTGGCTCCTGATCCATTGAGGAGACTGGGCCACTGCCCAGGATGCCACCTTGAAGCAGAGAGGGAGAGAGGGAGATAGATACCCTAGTTTCTACCCCTCCTCCTTTCTTCCTGTCTCCTGCCCGGCATTCCCATTGATTGACCCTAACTGGAAGTCATTTGGCCAGGGAGCCTGGGAATGGGACTTGGGCTCAGCTTCCTGCCACACCCAGCAGTGCAGGGGAAGGGGCCTGGAGTGGATCAGAGAGAAACAGGCAAAGGACTAGTTCTGATGCCAGGGAGACTAGTCTCTTACAAAAGTGTTCACTAATATTGTAGAGCTTCAGAACGTGAAGTAAAGCCATGCTCCTCCTCTAAGCTGCCCTCCCATGCTGTCCCATCCAACCTCCCTTGCCGAACTGTGAGAGGGACCCCTGGCATTGAATTTCTATCTTGCCAGGGGGAGCTACGTCTGTGCCAAGTACCCTGGTGAGTAGAACAGTGACAGTCCCTTTTCTGCAGTTCCCAAATCTAGAGGACTCTGAAAAGTCCCAGTATTTTTTTATAATTCATCGCATGGCAAGAACTGATCTGATCTGAATGGACACAAGACTACTTATCATGTCTGTTGATCCCCCTGAGTGTGAACAGTCATACATACGGCTCAAGAGGTCTTGATGAACTTGATTACGGAGAGAGGAACCTAGCTAGGGGTAGTCCAGATACCTAAAAGCTAAGTGTGTGACATGCGACATGCGACATGCTGCCTTTCTAAACTGCAGAATAAAATCTGCATTCCGAAAACATCATACCCAGGAAATTTGGATTGTGAACATGTACTTCAACATGACAGAAGGAGAAGGAGTGGAAATGTGGCCTGATTATAGGGAGCTCTAGGCCAGTGCTCCTGGTAGGCAGTACAGCCATTCCAGGATCACCGAATGCCAGAGCGGGTTTCCTCGGTAGACTGGCCTAACAGCCCACTCAGTCTATAGATGGGGAGAATTCATTGAGGTTGGAGAGCTGGCCCATGTGTCGCGGGGTCACCAAGAGCTTCTCAGTGGAGCTGCTGCTACTTGAGTTCCCTTTGCAGTCCATGCTGCTTTGGTCTGAAGCTTGGGTGACTTCCAATGTTGAAGTGTCAGAATGAAGGAAGCCAGCTGGTGAGTGAACATACAGGTAAATCTGCCCTCCAGCTGTGGTCATCTTATCCTTTTGTAGCATTTCACACAGACACGCACAGTTGCACATCCACACGCACGTACTCACAGTCATGCAAAAACTATTCAGCTTCTGATCTTATCAGACAGACAGGATGGGTGTCACCATCCCCATTTTCCAGACCATCAGACCAAGGTTTGAGTAATAACTAGGTCCATGGTGTGGGCAATTCCCTGAATGCTTGGAGCCTCCACTGGAAAATGAATTCTTACTCATGCTTTTGTTCTAATTGTTCAGCCACAATCAGACCCATAGGGAGAGCGGCAACACAATTAGAAATGTGCCTGGTGCCCATCAACCATCCTTTCTTCCTCACCCCTCCACCTTCAGACAAGTAAAGTAGATTACTTGAAGCCACACAGCTATTCCCTTTGAAAGGGCAGGCTTCAGTATCATGAAGAGAATTTAGTAGTTGACTGATGACAGACCTCTTCTCTCTGTGCCTTTGCTTGCTTGCTTGCTTGCTTGCTTTCCTGGCTTTAAGAGGAGGGGCTTGAAGAAATGCCACCATGTGCTAATTTTCTCTTTCTTTCCTGGGAAACTGGGTTGCAGTTGGCTGTGACCTTTGTGGCCCCTATTGTCTTCACAGACCCTATTGTCTTCACAGATCCAGATAGGCACAGGTTGTTATTTTGTTTACTCCAAATCTGACTGGAGAGGAAACAACCAGATCACAAATACAATTTGCTGCAGAGAGCAACTTTATTTCTTGTCAGCACACATGGTACTTTGCTTATCATAATTCACGGTACATGGGCATAATAAAATATTTTCTTTTTCTGAGTATTTTGCAAGATTAGTAAGGCTGCATTCTTAGGGAAAGTTTATTAATCCATAACTTATAGAAAATTCCAGAGGAAGAAGATACGAGATATGTCCTGTAGGTAAAGACGTCAGCATTGAATTATGTGTCCGTTATTCAACTAGCTCTCTGCCAGGTGTAGTGCAGGTTGCTGATAGGATAGCAACTCTCCCTTGGATGTGATCTAAACCAGCAGTTGTGTTCATTTTGTTTTCAAATTGGGAGGGTGTGAAAAAGTAGGCGGCAGCCCATTGAGTAATCGCGGTCCTTGGGATGCTGGTCCCTTCCACCCCTTTGGCGGCACTGCAGCGACATTAGACACAGAGGCATTTGGACCCTGGCTGCCTTGTCTCAAGCTGTGTGCCCTGGGTCTCTGCTCTCTTAGCACATGGAGATGGTGTGCTGGTGGCAAGGGTGATAGCAATGATGAGGGTGATGGTGAGGAGGATAGTTACCTCTGTGTCCATTACAAGGGTCAATGGTTTATGGGGAAGTACTCTGTGCTCTGTCCTGTCACTCATTTACCCAGTGTTCACTGCGCCCTTGCAGGGTATTGGCACAATGGTGCACTCCGTGGAAATGGCCACAAAAGATAGGCTTTCTTCTCAAGATCGAGGATTGGTGTGTGAAGCCCAGATACACAGATGACAACACAGTGGCTAAATACAACAACAAAAAAAGTAGAATTAGCTGAGGGATGAATTTTGCCAGCCCCCAGCTAAGTAATTTGAAGGTGAACTTCAAATTCAAGGCCACCAAAAGGTGGGCTTTGCTGGTGGGTTGTTCTTATTGTAAATATGTTTCAGGGATTGTGCTGGGTGAAGGTGACAGCAGCTGTTGTCTACCAGGGAAGACACAAATCCACAAATGCATGGAGGAGGCACGTTCTAGGTCAGGGGACCATGTTAAAGGTAGAGATGAGAACCTCCATGTATGGTGAAACCTGAATGAGCTGGTATGAGCCGGCCAGAGCCGGGGAAGGTGAGGCCGTGAAGGTAGTACCTGGTCGCCATATTAGCCTTGAGATTGTGGCTGGTGGTGAAACAGCCTTTTCTTTGTGTGCCCTTCTGCTCAGATCTCACCCTTCTCCTCTTCACCGGGGTGAACGGGCAGTCTAAGGAGAAATGGGGTTATATTTATTTAGGTGAAATGAGAATGGGTATGTGGCAGGTACGGTGTGTTTTAATGGTCTCTCAGTGGCCTCCTGTGACCATACCTGAAAGCCCAGGTGCCCACAAAGACTGCGTAGTTGACATTGCTGAGTGGAACAATCCAGGGGAGGCGTTGGGGGGTCCTGGGTTAGCTACTTGGTTAGCTCCAACCAAGGGTTGCCATAAGAGAGTGCTAGACAAAAGTAGCCAAGTTTTCAGCTTGAGAAAAGTTAGAAACGTTTAAAAAGACTTATTTATTTATTTATTTGCCAGATTGAGAGAGAGAGAGAGAGAGTGAGCTAGCGGGCACAGGAGCAGGGAGAGTGGCAGGCAGAGGGAGAAGAACTGAGCAGGGAGCCTTGTACAGGACTCGACCCCAGGACCCTGGGGTCATGACTTGAGTCAAAGACAGATACTTAACTGACTGAGCCACCCAGGCATACCAAGAAATCTGTTTTTTAAATGTGAAATCCATCAGTTTAAAAACGTGGATGAAATCAGTTACACAAGGACAACAACATAAAAATAACATTTGTAGGCTAAAGATAACTTGCCCGTGGGCTGGTTTTGACTCATGAACCCCCTCATTGGTGGATTCTGGCCCATTCTTGATAATTATTAAGTTATGACTACATAGATCGCTCTCAAATGGAAGTTCAATAAATATACCAAGGGGTAAATCGGGCCATTTTTAGTAAGGAAAATTTTCTGTAAGACAGTTGGATGGTAAGAATTGGTCCTCGTTTATTTCTGTGTGTTTCCTCAATCACCTCTTCTGTTGTTCTTGATTAAATGCTTCTGATACAGGGTAAACCTTCAGTAAAACCGGTGTTCGTGGCAATCCGAGTGTGTTGCTCACTGTTTGCTGGGCAGCACTGAGATTTATGTGTGACTGGCCCTACAGCTGGCTTGGTGAAGCCTGTGACGTCCTGCTGCCCAGGCAAGTCCCCGTAGTAAGTCCGATGAGTGGGTCTAGTGTCTGTAAATGACAGCGTTCCATGGCGTTCTCCTTTAGGGTTGAGCCTTGACTCCCAGCCTCTGAAATATGCACATTTCAAACGAGAGTGAGAACACAAGCAACTTAGTAGTTACTGTGGAGTTGGGTGAATGTCATAAATATTTATCTTTTTCATAGCTGGCATAAAAATGTTAGGATATAAAAAAGTCGTTCACTATAAAAACAACAGAAAATTTATTGGCTATCCATCTCCTGAATGTGTGTGTCTCTTGGGTTTTCATTAACATCTAGCAATATACTTTGAGAAATCAGATTTGAACAGAAGTTTCAGCAGAATATGAAAGCTCCTGGTGTTCATAATTAACCCGTTTTCAGCACTGATCCATTGCATACAATAGCCTCCTTTTAACCATGTAGTGGCTGTAAACAGGTTCAATGTATTTTTCTTCCAGATTTTTTTTTTCTTCAGAAATAATCCCTTGTTTACTGAATTTGGAAAACACACAAGAAATATGAAAAAAAAAAGTCACTTATAATATTTCTACCCAGAAGCAGTCTCTGTTAATGTTTTGAATTACAGAGATAAACAGGCTAGAGATTGAGGTCAGATGAATATGGGTTTCTATCCAGTCTTCTTCTTTTATGTATTCTTGATGAGTCTTATTTTTCTCACCTATGAAATAGAAATATGGATATTATCTCTTTTATCTCATATATTCTTGATTAAACCAGATAATGTACATGAAGCATGTAGCTCATTGGTTGGTGCAGAGAATGCATTAAAAAATGAGCAATATTGCTTCTCCATGTCCTCATATCAGGGAGATCATATGATAGTTGTCTTTCTCCATGGGGGGTTAGTGCGATAGGAGAAGAATAAATGAAACAAGATGGGATTGGGAGGGAGACAAACCATAAATGACTCTTAATCTCACAAAACAAACTGGGGGTTGCGGGGAGGAGGTGGGGTTGGGAGAGGGGGAGAGGGTTATGGACATTGGGGAGGGTATGTGCTATCGTGAGTGCTGTGAAGTGTAAACCTGGCGATTCACAGACCTGTAACCCTGGGGATAAAAATACATTATATGTTTATTAAAAAAAAAAAATTGGAAGGGGAGGCGAACCATAAGAGACTATGGACTCTGAAAAACAATCTGAGGGTTTTGAAGGGTCAGAGGTGGGAGGTTGGGGGAACAGGTGGTGGGTAATAGGGAGGGCACGTTTTGCATGGTGCACTGGGTGTTGTGCAACAAACAATGAATACTGTTATGCTGAAAAACTAAAAAAAAAGAGGGAAAAAAATGAGCAATATGCTTATGTCTCCTATTCTTTTGGCTACAAACGTTTTGCTTTGTGGAATCCATATGGTCAATGACCTATTTTCTGTTAAAAAAAATAAAAGGACCACTCCCCTTGTTCCCATATCTCTTTAAGAATCACTCTCTAAGTATCCTTTTTAACAGATTTCTTTACAGACCTGAATCATCCTTAAACTTTTCCTTTGCATGTTTAAGGTGTTTTTCATCCTTCTTTAGTATAAATAATTATTTGATGGATATCTCTCTTCATCAATCTTTGGTGGCAGATTGATTTTCTGGTTAATATAGTGACTGCATCTCACATGGGAAATGGGCAGGATTCCTGCCAGCATCCTCCAGTGGAGCCCTTGCGGATGATGGATGGGAATGTTCTGTATCTGCACTGTCCAGTATAGTAGCCACTAGCCATGCATGGCTATTGAGCATTTGAAATGCAGCTAGTGTGACTGAGAAACTGATTTTTAAAAAATTTTTTAACATTATTTAATTTCAGTTTGAATAGCCCTGTGAGCTCATGGCTGCCATATTGTACAGCATGGGCTTATGCTGTTCTGGTTCAAGGAGTAGAGTAGATCTAGGCTGGGGTTTGTTTTTTAGAGAGACCTGTCAGTGAAACATCTAGCTTTATCTTTTGGCCTTTTCCTTTAATTCTCTGGTACAGGTACTTAAGTACTGGATTTTCCCTTTCTTTGTGTACATTCTTTTTATTTTGATGGAGGGTTAGTAGAGGACACGTCACGTGCCAGCTACCATCTTTTTTTTAAAATATTTTATTTATTTGACAGAGAGAAATCACAACTAGGCAGAGAGGCAGGCAGAGAGAGAGGAGGAAGCAGGCTCCCCGCGGAGCAGAGAGCCCGATGCGGGGCTTGATCCCAGGACCGTGAGATCATGACCTGAGCCGAAGGCAGAGGCTTTAACCCACTGAGCCACCCAGGCGCCCCGCCAGCTACCATCTTAACTTAGAAGATGAATTTTAAGTTTTGCTGATGTGAGAACAGTTCAGGTTGTCAGTGACAAGAATGTAGCTTAGTATGACTTTGGTCTAAAGGTTAATTCCTTGGCCTGCGTTTTCCATGTCATTGGCTTTGTTAGTGGGTTCTCCCAAAATAGTGGCAAAGATGGCTGCCAATAGTCTAGGCTTACATCCTACTAGCCTGGGCCCTAGCAGAAGAAGAGAGGACTTTTCCCTCACAGATCCACAGAATGGCCTTTATCTGGATCTTGGTGAACTTGTTTTCATTCCTGAGTCTGTCCCTGTGGTCACAGTTGGGGAGGTAGGATTCATGTCCGTCGGTCAGCTCTGGGCCCAGGTCTGTATAGAGCTGAGGTGAGTTCCCTGGTAAACTACATGGTCTGCCACTGGGTTGGGAAATGTGTTTGTCAGGCAGACACATGCTGCACGATGGATACTCATTGTACCGTATCTTTGAAGCATTCTTGGTTACCCCAGTTCTATTTCAGGAAAGCCATTTTGTCAGGGGGGAGGGTGGATTTTTTCATCTTGTGAATTGCTATCCATTGGCCTAGCAGGCTTTTATCACTTAATGAGATCATTCCCTTACCCCAAGGAGGGCCAAGTCTTCTGATGATGAAAGCATTGGGGTATTTGGGCTGTGTCTGCTCTCACTCTGTGTTCTGACAGCATGTTCATAAGCTAACTTCTTCTCCCTGGGAAGTAGGTAACTATACCCCAGAAAGTGAATGAGGTTAAGTAAATCGATGCATCCATTGTGATTATTTTTCATTATGAATAAGGCAAAAGATATATTGCCTAAGCCCCTTCCTACAAGTACCTGAATCAAAGCTGATGGGATTTACGTGGCAGACATCAGATAATCTAGGAATCTGGTGGAGAGTGGGTACTTCAGTCCCCAGCTGGTGTATTGTAGCAATATCTTGGGACTTATGGGTGTAATTAAACCATCCCTATTAGTATTTACAAAAAGGGACTCACTGCCCTTAAATGTGACTGTAACATATCAGATCTTCATAAAAGTATGAAGCTAGTTATTTCATCAGCAAAATCCATGTAGAAAATATTTTATTAATGTTTCAGTTTTCTGATTCAGCCCTTTGTGTAATAAAATATGGTGGCTCAAACAGTTTCCTTTTTACTGTTTTGGCTCGGCCTCTTAAGAGAGGCTGAAATTTTGTGGTACCGTTTATGCCAATTTTCTTTTAAACTCTCCAGCATAAAGCATATCAGCAAATTAATATTCCCTGACCATAAGATGAGATTCACCTCCTACATATAAGTTCATTTCTTGTCCTAACATCTACTGTACTGTGAAATTAGGGTCTTTTCTTTATCTGTCTATATATTTTTACTTCATTTTCACTGTGGCAGGAGTGGTGGTGGGGAGCTCAATCCAGATACCGTGTCACCTTAATGTATTATCAGCTTTTACCTAGTCAGTCATTACTATATAATGATGCAGGCAATGTCATGAACACAACTCGCTTTTTGGTGCTCTTTTATTCCAGATGGAATGAGAGACAAACTGTCTGTACTTCGAAAGAACCTAAAACATGAAGCACAGGCTTGGTGAAACTCTGTGCTCTTCTTGGCTGCGTCGCTTGTGCTGAATCGAGTTACCGGCAGGCAGGTAAAAGAGAGGGAGCTGTGATAGGCTGTGCATCGGGGAGTCTTAACATCCTGTAGGAACACGTGGGATCTCCTATCAGGTTAGTCAGAAGACCTGTGTGTCCTTGAACTACTTACTTGACTTCTCTGAACCTACCTTTTCTTGACTGAGAAAGAAGGTTTTGGATGAATGATCCCTAAAATCCCTACCCACAATAACTCTCTGATTTTTATGCAGACTGACACTTTTTGTTCATCTATAGTAATACGTAATGACTAGTGTCTAGTACGCAGTTATACACATGATTTCCCCCCCTCTCAAAAGTCTTCCTGTAAATCGATCCTCATCCTAGGCTCTGTCCTTCTCTGTTCTTACTATATTTTTCACCAATGATACTCTTTATCAGAGTGGATTTTTTTTTTATTTTAGTACTTTACTTTTTTTTTTTTTTTAAATTTCTTTTCAGCGTAACATTATTCATTGTTTTCGCACCACAACCAGGGCTCCGTGCAATACATGCCCTCCCTATTACCCACCACCTGGTTCCCCAACCTCCCACCCCCTGCCCCTTCAAAACCCTCAGCTTCTTTTTCAGAGTCCATAGTCTCTCATGGTTCATCTCCCCTTCCAGTTTCCCACAACTCCCTTCTCCTCTCCATCTCTCCATGTCCTCCATGTTCTTTGTTATGCTCCACAAATAAGTGAAACCATATGATACTTGACTCTGTCTACTTGACTTATTTCGCTCAGCATAATCCCTTCCAGTCCCATCCATGTTGCTACAAAAAAGTTGGGTATTCATCCTTTCTGATGGAGGCATAATACTCCATCATGTATATGGACCACATCTTCCTTATCCATTCGTCCGTTGAAGGGCATCTTGGTTCTTTCCACAGTTTGGCAGCCGTGGCCATTGCTGCAATAAACATTGGGGTACAGATGGCTCTTCTTTTCACTACATCTGTATCTTTGGGGTAAATACCCAGTAGTGCAATTGCAGGGTCATAGGGAAGCTCTATTTTTAATTTCCTGCGGAATCTCCACACTGTTCTCCAAAGTGGCTGCACTAACTTGCATTCCCACCAACAGTGTAAGAGGGTTCCCCTTTCTCCACATCCTCTCCAGCACACGTTGTTTCCTGTCTTGCTAATTTTGGCAATTCTAACTGGTGTAAGGTGATATCTCAATGAGTTTTCATTTGAATCTCCCTGATGGCTAGTGATGATGAGCATTTTTTCATGCGTCTGATAGCCATTTGTATGTCTTCATTGGAGAAGTGTCTGTTCATATCTTCTGTCCATTTTTTGATATGATTATCTGTTTTGTGTGTGTTGAGTTTGAGGAGTTCTTTATAGACCCTGGATATCAACCTTTTGTCTGTACTGTCATTTGCAAATATCTTCTCCCGTTCCGTGGGTTGCCTTTTTGTTTTGTTGACTGTTTCCTTTTCTGTGCAGAAGCTTTTGATCTGGATGAAGTCCCAAAAGTTCATTTTCGCTTTTGTTTCCTTGGCCTTTGGAGACATATCTTGAAAGAAGTTGCTGTGGCTGATATCGAAGAGGTTACTGCCTAAGTTCTCCTCTAGGATTCTGATGGATTCCTGTCTCACGTTGAGGTCTTTTATCCATTTCGAGTTTATCTTTGTGTACAGTGTAAGAGAATGGTCGAGTTTCATTCTTCTACATATAGCTGTCCAGTTTTCCCAGCACCATTTATTGAAGAGGCTGTCTTTTTTAGAGTGGATATGTTTTGTGTCTTACTTTCGCCTTCGAGGCTGTGAGCTCCTTGAGGGCAAGAGCCTTTTCACCCGTGTCTTTTCCATATAAAAAGAATATTTTGCAAACATGACACCTGATCAATATTTGGCAACTGTATGGATAAACTTCGCATTACATTTTAGAGATTGTGCAGGGAAGCACAGAAACAAACACAGATAAAAATTTTTATGAAAGGGGACCCTTATATAGCTGTGGTGAAATTGCTTAGGCCCTTAAGCCATGTACAGTAAATTCAGTAGTTTCTCAGGGAAATTTCACTTTAGTGTACATGAAATGCCAAATTTTTGCAGTTGAGCAGAGAGGTAAATTATTTGGGGCCGATAATGGAATCCTTTTATACATTTCTGATTACTCAGCACCATATGGTAGGGCCATGTTACATGATTTCCTATCATGTCAGAATGTGGCCTGCATGGCAGTGAGGTCATTCCCATGCTTTTAAGAAAGAAGAGAGAGCTTGTACTGTCCTCACTGGTGTTTTAATGTTTTGAGGTTGTTTTTGCCTGGACTCTGGAGGAGCTAGTCTGCAAAGCAAGACAATGTGAACACATCTTCCCAAATCAATGAGAATTGTGCTGTCCTCTAGAAAATTAGGTTTGAGCCACATCAACATCAGTGCCGCAGACTGAGTAAATCCCATTTCGTGATTGCACCATGTATGAATTGTGTAATGTGCCTAGATGGGCACGAGCTATGATTGCTTCTCTTTCCTCAGCATTACGAAATGGTAATGTGGTGGATGATTCATGGGAGGAGAAGTGTCTAAAATAAACAGCCCAGGCTACATGAGACAATTTAGGGCTCGCACTTTGGAAGTCTCCCAAGTAGACCAGTATAAGATGTTACTATTAACTTGGTGACTTGTTTTGAGAAGAAAAGGAAAGGAAAGGGAAAAGGAAAACGAAAAAGAAAAAGACAGGTACTGGTGTGAAGTCCCTGCATCATCTTGCTTTATGCGGTGTTTTATGTAAGTTTGTTGCGAAGTGGGAAAAAACCTCTAGTTGGGTACCTCCAGGGGTAGTTCGTGGGCAGGCCAGATGATCTTCCATAACATTTGTTCCTTTAGCCACTTGAAATAAGTGCCTCCTTTGTGCCCCGCCACCACTGCTGGTGTAGGGGAGGAGGTCTGGCAGGGGTGGTTTGCAGTGTCTAGATAGAAGAGCTTCACAGGTCGAAAGCCCCCTAGTTTTTCATTCTCTCCACCTCAATGGTGTTAAAAATTCACCAGAAAAATAAAGGTTCCTCTACCAGTGCACTGTTCATTTTGTGCACAGACCTGCAGACGTTCAGTAACGGTGTTTCAGATCGCCAGCAGTTGATACTGGGAGGTGAGCCCTCATAGGGATGAGCCCTTGGAGCTGTGAAACGCTAGCTCCATCTGAAGTTCGGAAGACATGCGATGATAATTCCAAAGGCCCTCTTACCTCCTGATCCAATGGAAGCTACCTGTAAGCTGAATTCAGTGAGTGCTGGGGGCATAGGCAGCTCTATAGTCAGTGAGGACCCAGAGCACTGGGAAAGTAGGACTGGCATTATAAGCTAGCGCTTGTTGGTCTTAGAGCAGTGATCTCTTTCAGTTCATCTTTGGCTCCCCATGTTATAGACTCGCTGGGTCTTCATTGCAAGACAGAAAGCCTAGCGTTCATTGAATCCATTAGGCCTATTCTGGCTCAGGCTGATGCCTGTCAGTTTTCTGCCTTAAATGTGAATGATCACCTTTCATGAGTAAGCAGCAGTAAATTCAGTCCAACGTACTAGCTATGTGACCTTGGACAAGTCATGGCACTTTCTTCAGCCTCACTGTCCGTATCCGTAAAACGCAGGCCTGTGAGCTGTGATGTTCTAGGTTATATAGATGGGATTCTGGCACTTAGCACTGTGCTTGAAACATCGGTGAGCTGATGAGAAGCATCTGGGTCCTCTGTACTCCACGGGTTCCTGGGATTCTCAGATCTGGCCTACCTTTTCAAGCATTTGCATGGTATTCAAGTAAATATGCCTGTCAGTGCCCTCATTTATTTTAGAAAATGGTAGAAGCCTAGAATCTCAGGTCTGAATTACTGTTAAAATTTTATTTAATTAGAGCAATCTCCTTTTGAGATCAGGAAACTGTGCCATCTGTCCATTCATCCTGTTATTCTCTTATTTAATATTTATTAATATTAGGCACCTGGTGTATGCTTGAGGGCTATGCACGGTGCTGAGGAAACCAAACAGAGTGAGATGTAGTCCCTATCCACAACCCTCTCCCCGTTCCCCACAGAGGAAGAGCACCGTGAACTACAAACCCGTCGCTCTTCATTGCACTGCCTTTTGGTTCTGTGTGGCTGGGACGATGGTGCTGGGAGCCCAGGGACTTCCAGTAGAAGAGAAGGTTGGGGGAGAGTTCCTCAGCTCTGGCTCCCGCAACCATTCATCATTTCAAGCAGAAACTAGAGACTGAATTCAAGGGCAAAACTGTGACAAGCCTGTTTATCAACAAAAGCACCACCGGGAGTCGGAGAGCACTTTTTCTGCTGAAGGACTTCCGTATTGGACAAGCACACACTCAGAACCCAAGCCCAGCTTCTCAGTCCATGTTCAGAGGAAATAAAGGGCCACATAGAAAATGAAAGCGGAGTGGGCACCCCGCAAGGGGTGGGACAAAATCCAGAAAGTTCTGAAAGGCCTCTGTGTGGCTGGTCCCCCAGCTCAGGCCCACACCTCCAGGGGTCTGACTGTGGCAGATGGGGTAGCAGTTCGCCCCTGACTTGTAAACGGGGCGTGGTCTTGCTTTACGTTTTCCCATAGAAAAGAAATACCTTTATTATAAAGTCCCAGTTGAAAAGACAGCAGTGAAACAAGCCACTTGCGGTTGAGGAAAGGATTGTGAGAGGACAGTTAGGTTATGGACTGCGACTCAGCAGAGTTTCCAGAAGGGAGAAGGATATCCCCAAACAAACAAAAAATAGTTCTGTCACTTGCATCATTTAAAAACCCATTGCCTGCAGGTTTGTCTTGTCTCCCTAGTCCCCAGCCCTGCCCCCTGAGCTCCTTCTCATTGGTCAAGGCTCCAGTCCATTGCCCTCCCCTCACTCAGGCCTCCCTGGACGGTCTCCATCACATGGATGGCTGTCGTCATCGTGCTCCAGAGCCTCAGTCCCAGGCCCCACATTTGAGTTCTTCGTGTCCATGTTGGTAGCCTGTGGAAGACCCCGACAGGTGTCCCCAAATACATGGATTGTTGTCTCTTTCTGTCTGCATTTCCTTCCCCTGCCTGTGGGCCTGGCTCAAACACTCAACAATGTTGACTGAACTTAAATATCTATTGTCTCTGGTGAGCTTGGACGATCACGTGGAGGTTTCTCACCCTGTAAGTAGTGTCCTCTGGGGAGAGGGGGTATGTGGTAGGAGAAAGTGGATTAATTATGCCTGCCTGATGGGCAGGTGACACAGCAACCAGAAAGCCAAAATTAAAAAGTGATCTTCACACACAAGAAGGGTTGATTGAGTCAAACATGGTAAAATTTAGGACTAAATGCACACTGTTGCCCTTAGACGCAAAGCATGAATATCAAAGCAACATAGCATGTGGTGAGTATCCGCCTGTTCTTATGAAGGAGATGGGGGAGGGGGATGATTTAAGTTCATACAAGTCTCCAGGAAGCTGCCCAAGATGTCTTTTCTATCCTGGGGTGGATTTACTGAGGAATTTATTGGCTAACGAAGAATTTGGTTTTGGATTCTTGTCTCTGCTCTCTGGAGGACCCGGCGGAAGTTCAAGTACATGAGGAGACACACCTGCCTCTCGTGCCAGGCAGTGATGGCATGGATGTGGCGTAGACTCTGTGAATGTCAGTGGCCTGGGGACCGATCAGACTGGAGTGTGTCTGGAGGAAGAATGCTGAGTGGTCAAAAAAGAAAAAAAGAGATAGAAAGAAAGAAAGAAAGAAAGAAAGGGAAAAAGATTGCCCCTCAACAAATTAAAAAAGTACTAGAAGCAATCTGAGATATTTATACTTCAAGACACATGTTTGTTGGCAGGGATGGGTGTGTGGGGGAAGTGCGGTGCATAATCACCATCTACCAACATTTTAAAAACTGCTGTGTGGAGTGGGAATTAGAATTCTTCTGTTCGTCATCAAATGAGTGGAGGTTGGAAAAAGCAAGTTTTGGCTCAAGAAATCCAAGTGTGAAATGGCTTATGTGAGATAAGGTGCTCCCTTTCTCATTTCATAGGCTCAAAAACTTGAGGGAAAAGGGTACTACAGAGGATTGCCACATTGGATTGGGGGATTGGGCGAAATGATTTTTAAGGATCCTTCTGATTCTAATGTCTTATTTCTATTGAACATGTAGTTCCTTTTTGACCCCAGAAAAAGATTGTTTTATTGTATACCTGAAATTAATATAACATTGTCCACTATAGTTGAAAGAAAGAAAGAAAGAAAGAAAGAAAGAAAGAAAGAAAGAGTGCCCCCCATACCACACCAAAAAGTTAACTCAAAATAGATTGAAGAACTGAATGTAAGACCTGGAACAATTAAACTCCCAGAAGAAAATATAAAAGCGCCTTGGCATCAGTGTTAGCAATGGTTTTTTGACACCAAAATCAAAGACAACAAAGGCAAAAATAAACAAGTGGAACTACATCAAATTGAAAAGCTTCTGCATAGCAAAGGGAACAATAAACAAAATGAAAAGAGAACCTACAGAACAGGAGAAAATAATTTGCAAATTAAATGTCTGATAAGTTGTTAATAACCAAAATATAAATAAAGAACTCATAACAATTCAACAGCCACACACATCCAATTAAAATAGGAGCAGAGGAAGTAAAAGACATACAGACAGCCAACAGATACAAGGAAAGGTACTCAACATCACCATCAGGAAAATGAAAATCAAAACCACAATGAGATATTACCTTACATCTGTTAGAACGGCTATTATTAAAAAACAAAAACCAACCCTAAAACAAGAAATAACAAATGATACGGAGAATGCAAAGAAAAGACAACCCTTGTATACTATTGGTGGGAATGTAAAATACTACAGCCATTATGGAAAACAGCATGGCGGTTCCTCAAAATATTAAAAGTAGAACTACCATAAGATCCAGCAATTCTACTTCTGGGTATATATCTGAAAGAAATGAAATCTCTTTATTTACAATAGTCAAGACATGGGAACAACCTAAGTGCCCATCAGTGGATGAATGGATAAAGAAAATGTGTCATACATACAAAATGGAGTATTAGTCAATCATTACAAAAAGAAGGAAATCCTGTCAACTGCAACACTACAAATCTCAAGGACATTATGCTAAATGAAGTAAGTCATCCAGAGAAGACAAATACTATATGATCTCACTTATACGTAGAATCTAAAAAAAAAAAAACAAAAACTAAACTCACAGAAACAGAGAACAGACAGAGTCACTACCAGAGATGGGAGTTGGGGGAAATGGATGAGGGTAGCTAAAGTTACAAACTTCCAGTTATAAGGTAAATAAGTTCTGCAGATGTGATGTACAGCATGGGGACTATAGTTAATAATACTGTATTATGTATATTTGAAGTTTGCTAAAATAATAGATCTATAAGTCCTTATCACAAGAAAGAAAATTTTGTAACTATGTGAGGTGATGGCTGTTAACTCAATTTATTGTAGTGATCACCTCACAAAATATACACATATCAAATCATTATGCTGTACACCTTAAACTAATACAATGTTGTATGTCAATAATATCTCAAAACTAGGAAGAGGAGAAATGCTAACTTAAAAAAAAAGAGACATTATTAAGAGGCTGAAAGAAGCCACTGAAAAGAAGAAATGTCTAACACCCAATTTAAGTATATACACATCAGACATGTATATGTGCATGTTACCTAAATACACATACAAGTATGTTTGACTATTATAGGTAATGACCCCAAACTGCCATCTATGCAAATGCCTTTATATAATATGGTGTTTTATAGGGAGAGAGAGCAATGAAAAAGAATGAATTTGCCCACATCATCGATAAATTTCAATATCATGACACTAAGCAAAAGCAGCCAAACCTAAAAGAACATAAGGTTGCATTTATGTAAGGCTCAAAAACAGGCAAAACCAAACTGTGCAGTTTAGAGATTCATACTTAAGTAGTAAAAGTATACAGAAGAGCAAGGGAGTAAATCTGGAAAGTGGTTATCTTTGGTGGGAGGGAAAAGTTTGTGAATGAGAAAGAGCATGCTGGAGGCATCTAGTTTGCCAGAAAATATTTTCTTTCTTGTCCTGGGTAGTGGTTAAGTGTGTATTGGTTACATAAAATTTCATAAAACTGTACATTTATTTGTTTTATGTACTTTTCTGTATAATATAAGGTCTTAATAGAAAAAGCACAAAGAAAAAAACAACAAAATAATCAGTAAGAGAGTGACTCCTAAATGAGGGGTAGAGCATTAATTCACAAATTAACATATTTTAATATTCCTGTATAAATAGATGAGTATTTTAAGAGATGAACTCCTAGGGGCGCCTGGATGGCTCAGTGGGTTAAAGCCTCTGCCTTCGGCTCAGGTCATGATCCCGGGGTCCTGGGATTGAGCCCTACTTTCTGCTCTGTGGGGAGCTGCTTCCTCCTCTCTCTCTCTGCCTGCCTCTCTGCCTACTTGAGATCTCTGTCAAATAAATACATAAATAATCTTAAAAAAAAAAGAGAGATGAGCTCCTAGAGAATCCAAAAGTCACTCATCTCTTCCTTCAGACTGGAGCTATATATTCTATGGCATAAATATAATTTGAAAACAGAACTTATATACCTGGGCATAATGGTATTTTAAAATTGAAGAAAAGAAATAGAACTGATAAAAAATATTTAGACAAATTTTCCACTCCCAGCCAAGACAGTGTCAGGAGAACTGAACTAGGTGCTACTCCCACTAAACAACTAAATACACAAAGTTACACAATGTTTTTCAGAAGTTGGACAAGAAACAGCACAGGTCAGTAATACCTGAAAGAAAGGAAAACAAACCAAATCATTCCCACCTCTGCCCCAGCTTACTACCTGGAGTTTTCATTACCGCAGGGCAACAAAGGGAAAATCCAAGCCTATAAAACCCAAAGTATTTACTATGTGTTCCTTTAGACAAAAAAACCTGTCAACTCCTAAAAAAACGAAAGTAAATGTCCACAGAAAGACTTGTATTCAACTTTCATAGGAGCTTTGTTCCTAATAGCCAAAAACTAGAATCATTTCAAATGCCCATCAAAAGATGAATGGATAAATTGTGATGTACCTATTACTAAAACACTACTCAGCAATAAAAAGAAATGGTCTATTGGTATATGTTAACAACACGGATGAATTCTTTAATATTGAAAGAAGTGTGGAGAGCAAGTTATATGCTTCCATTTGTATAATATTCTAGAATATAAATTCTCAATAGCAAGCAGATCCGTGGTTGCCAAAGAAGGGTGTGAGAGGAAGGAGAGATTAGAAAGAACAGGAGGGAATTCTGGAGGGTGTTGGAAATGTTCATCATCTTATCCTGGGAGTGATGATTTCACACATAAAAACCAATCAAGTTGCACACTTTAACTGTGTGCAGTTTATTGTATCAATTACTTCTTGATAAAGCTGTAAAAAATGTACAAACTTCACCTTCCAAATTTTGTTAAATATATTTAAAAAATAAAGGCTACAACAGTTTGCAGTCCATATATCAAACTGAGCCTACAAATAATTCTTAATTGATCCACCCTGATCATTCTAAATGAATAGATTTGTTACTTGAAGAACTGCTTGTGTGAACATGAAGCAGAATAGTTTGAAAGTGGATTTTAACAAGGAAATCATTACAAACATAAAGCTTCCTGCCTAATTTGTTATCTAATGATCCTAAACATTATTCTGTGGCTTACTTCTACCTACAAAACAAGAGATGGGAGAATGATGTATGCAGGAATTAACCTCAAATCTAAACATCTGAAATCATCTGAATCATCATCGAATCCATACATGTTCATCTCCTTGACAATGACACCATGACGGATATTATGTGTTGTTATGTGTTGTTAAAAGATTAAATGGAATAAAATCTTCATTTCCTGTACTGGCAAATTCTAAATCATATTTTTTTTTCCTTCTGTTTTTGTTGTATTAGCTTCCCCTGTATACTTTGGACAAGAATTTGACCGTGAGGTCCTTGTTTTCCCCTGGGAAAATGTAGGAACATTATGTTAAGAAGCCATTTCTGCAGGAAAAGAAGTAAAGAAGATGCTCTGGAGAGTAGAAACAGAGAAATTTAAGCTGAGTGGATATAATTCACAATTCAATTTTTTTAGTCTAAATTATATCATCATGTCACATGTTAATAGCTATTTCAATAATAGCTATGATCAATCAAAGAGAAAAATGTTGTTGTTTTTTTAAATCACAGACCCCAAAATGACTGAGATTGTTATATTTCACAATGAAAAGAATTACTGCAAATCTGAATTTCAGCTTCATTGAGCTCGTTACAAAATGCTGACTGACACATGAACTATAATGAAAAATACAGAGAACCGCCTAAGTATTTCATTGATAGAATACATATTAAATTGGTCTTCTCTCTGCTATTAAGTTTAATCTGAATATTCCCCTAGTAAATATACTATATTTTATATATTAAAACATGGATTATAATAGGTAAACAATTATATTTTTTCATTGCTAGCCATGTACTAGCAATCTTTATTATTATTAAAGTAATTAATTTTATCTTTTTCATGACTATAAAAATGAATCAGCATATTTGAGTTAGCTCAATAGATAGTTCCTCCTTAATTCATCAGTATGTTTTTGCTCCATACAGAGTAACTACTGACTGGTAGTAGTTCGTAGACCCCTTGAAGGAATTTATTACCAGCTGAATAGCTTATGTAAAAGAATCTGAACTATCACAGTCCATTTTATCTTTTATTTTGATATCTGTTCCAAACAGATATAATTATATAATACTAAAAGTCTTTAAAAATTACTTCCAAATGTAAAAGTGACTGTCTAGTATGCTGTATTGCACGTCAATTATTTTGCTTACAAGTGACAATATTTATCCTTGAAATATGCTTTGATCCACTAACAATTGAAAGCTAACACAATGTGTGAGATAGTTCTTAATAGTTCTTACCTCAATAATGTAACAACTATAATCAAGTATTCAAGACAACGTTCCAGAATCTCACGCACCAATAACAGAAAATCATGAAATGTCCCTAAAAAAGACATTTTCACTGGATACTGCCATCAGTGGTATAATGCATGGTAATTCTAATATTTCGTAAAACATTAATATAGGGCCACCTGGGTGGCTCAGTCAGTTAAATGTCTGACTCTTGATCTCAGCTCAGATCTTGATCTCAGGGTCATGAATTCAAACCCCACATTGGGCTCCATGCTGGGGGTGGAGCCTACTTAAAAAATAAATAAGAAAAAAACACATTAATATAAATTAAATGATACTTCCTGACTAGGACCACATTTTGTAAATGACTTATAGACCTTCATATCCTTGTGGCTAGGCTAATTTGACTATTCCTGAAAAATGAGATGGCGGTTATCTAATAATCACAGTATTTTTCCATTCATTTTTCCCATTCTATTAAGTGATTTCTGTGAATTCTTGGGGGCAGGTTATGGCCATTACAACTTTAGAATATGCTCAGCAAAAACATGATGGATCGTCATATCATGTTATCTTCTTCTCAAACTAACCAGGCTTTCAGAATGACTTAAATGGTATGGTAGATGCATTTCTAAAAAACCCATTTCTTTGTACATCGATGTTCATGGCAGCATTATTCACAATAGCCAAAAATGGTAGGAACAATCCATATGTCCATCAAAAATTGATAAATAAAATGTGGTGCATACATACCATGGAATTATTATCTGGCCTTAAAAAAGAAATGAAGGGGCGCTTGGGTGGTTCAGTAGGTTAAAGCCTCTGCCTTTGGCTCAGGTCACGATCTCAGGGTCTTGGGATCAAGCCCCGCATAGGGCTCCCTGGTCAGTGGGGAGCCTGCCTTCCCCACCCCCCTGCCTGTCTCTCTGCCTACTTGTGATTGTAGTGGGTGTTAACTACATTACTTTAGGCAACTCATTTAACTCCTCTTCAGCTTTAGGATTTTGTTGGACAAAATGGGTTTAGCTCACTTCACAGAGATCTTTTGAGGATTAAATAATATACGTTCTCAATATTTATTAAATCAAAATCAGTTGAATACATTAAATGACCAAGGTATTTATTAAATCAAAATCAGTTGAATACATTAAATGACCAAGGTATAGTCTCAAAACACATGTCAGGTTAAAAAGAAGAAAAAACTAATTGCCTTATGTGAAATATGGAAGTTGGCGGTTAATGACAAATAAAAGAGTTGAAAATATAAATCTGCCAGAATTTATATGCTACATGCATGTCTACATATTTGAAAGAAGGAGAAAAAGAGAGAGAGGCAGATGGTCGGAAGGGAAGAAAGAAGAAAGAGACTCATTACCAAAAATGAGTTATGTGGATGCTAGAAAAGTAGACACTAACACAGAACACCTGACTTTCCAAGCCCCGAATGATATAGTTTAGGATCACCTAACCCTCTTTCTTTGATCACATAGTCACAAAACGATCTTCTGATGACTAATTAAATTTCCCAAGTAGTTAGATTGGAAATGAGATGCTGTAAACAGCAGGCCTAAGTATGTATGCACAGCTGACCCCTGAACAACATGGGTGTGAACTGCATGGATCCACTGACATGCCAATTTTTTCTGATAAATACAGTAATGTATTTTCTTTTTCTTACGATTTTCATAGTAACATTTTCTTTTCTCAGGCTTACTTTATTGTAATAACCCAGTACGTACAAAATATGTATCAGTCAGCTGTTTATGTTATCAGTAAGGCTTCCAGGCAACAGTAAGCTACCAGTAGTTTTGGTGGGGGTCAAAAGTCATACCAGAATTCTAACTGCATGTGGAGTTGGTGCCCCAAACTCTGCGATGTTCGAAGGTCAACTGCGTATGTGTGTATTTGCATGTGTGTATACACACATACATATGTAATGATATAGCATTACAAACTGGTACTAATAATTACAAAAGCAATGTTAATAATAGTTATTCACTAATAACGTCAATATGCAAGGTCATGGGCTAAGCTTAATTTTACATTACATTGGTCTTCTCCCTAGTATTAATTTTAATGTAGGATTCTCATTTAAGTTCTTGTTAAAGAACTTCAGGAGTTAGGTACCATTATTATCCCCACTTAATAGATATGGAAGCTAACAGAAATGACTAATTTGCCTAAGGGCACACAGCTTGTAAGAGATAGAACTAGGAATCTAGGAATCAAAATTCTCCTTCTCTGGTTCTTTGTTCTTAATTTTCATGCTGTATGGGCATTGTTTTAATAATTAAGAAGTTTGGTTAAAGATAATGAATTCCCCACAACTTGATCAATTCTACATAACAGAATCAATCTGGGCCTTGCAAAACTCAATCCCACCTCCACAGATGTGCACAGCATCTCTTTAAATCAACATGACCTACTTAAAAAGAGAAGTGGGGGAGGAAAGGTAACAACAAGGGAGGAAGATTAAGTCAAACTTATATTCATCTTGGCTCTCCTCCATCTTCTTTCTTCCTCTTTATGAAAACTGACTCATTTATTATATATGCCAGACTTTGGGCCAGATAAGATAAAAAGATAAAAAGATAACCCCCACCCCCAGGAGCTCATAGCCTTAAAGAGGCAGCAGGTTTGATTTGGTAAATCCTACTACAGACCCACATGAGGTAGATATTGTGGTAATCTGAATACTAAAGATTTAAACGGTGAAAGTAGAAGCTTGAATGTCAAGTGGAAACCCATATGCTGGTTTTTAGGGAATTTCTTGT